>NC_142380.1:20212500-20222500 GCF_059441005.1 Hippichthys cyanospilos
TTCTAATCCGCGCTCGGGCTGGCCACTTCCGCCCGACAACGTCGCAAAAGGAAAGCATTTGGGCGGCGCGGGCGGCACCGGACAACCCCCCCCCCCCCCCCCCCCTCTCTCTTTTCCCCTATCGCCACGGCTCTGCGGAAAAGTGTTACTTTCCAACAGCCCGTCGGCTTGTCTATCGTCCCAGAAGACACGGCTCCTCTCGACGACACCGAATAATTGGTTCCCCTCTAGCCACTCGCCAAAACTCCCCCCCCCCCCCCCAACAATACATATACTCACACACACAGCAAGCGGTCAACTTACTCGGTCGCTTAGTCGCCCGCTTATCGCCGATGCTCGACCAAGGAATGTTTAATCTGCCGCTAACCTAAATAAATCGTTGCTTTTTGCTCAATCAAGGGGGATATCCTCTTTTTGTTTGGGCCCTCCCTCCTTCCCCGCCGTCGCGTCTGTTGCCAAATAATGCGCCTCAACACACATGGAGCCGCTGCGTCCTCTTCAGTGGGCATGCGCACCTCGGCATACCAGGGCGACGGGACCGCATCGCGTGAAACCAAAGACCACCGAGGGAGGACAGATGAGCACCCCCCCCCCCCCCCCCCCCCATTTGAAATATGACAGACTTTCCGCATCCATGAAATTGTTTGATGTTGTGTATTGTGCCGAGTTGTCTGACTCTCACACATACATTCACTTCTTCTGTCCTAGCACGTCTTGACGTGCACACATGACTCGATGTGCATGCCATGAACCACAACTTCTTCTGTTGTGGGAAGTAACAAAGTCTAAATATTTGGTAACTGCACCAATTTACATTTGTCAGCAACCTGAACATTTATTTGTCCTTGTTCCTTTTTTTCCACTCAGTGGCTATTCCACCCAGAATGTGAGTGATGAGAATAGGTTCACAAAGGAACTTCTGGAAGTCAGTAAAAATTGAATCCGGTTTCTGTAGGTATCACCAAATCGTATTTCATGTTTTTCAATGCCGTAAGAGGAACTGTACACTTTTCTTTTCGAAGTAAGAGCAAATGAAGCGGAACATGAAAAAACCCGTGTTGATAAATTGTGCTATACCTTAAATGGAGGCAAACAGATAGCCCTGGGGTTAGGCACTTCAGGTTACACCTGTGTTTTGGAGTCCCCAGAGGGTGTGCCGGAGACCACTCCCTCCGGGGACAGGGTTCGCTGGCAGAACGCACATTTGTTTTCGCCGAGGCTGCCCCTGTCATCGATACTGTTCATTAACTTTATGGACAGAATTTCTGGTGTCCACGGGGTCCACCACGGGGGTCGCAGCATCTCCTATTTGCGGATATTGAGGCGCTATTGCCTTCTTGGCACCTGACTCACTGTGGCACTTCGCTGCATAGATGAAGATCAGCACCTCCGAATCTGAGCCATGGATGGGCGTTAGCCGCGATGCGGAGTCCGTAATGGTCTGTTGCGGTGAACGAAGACAGAGCCAAGCCCTGTGAAGGGAGTCATATATTAGGTTGTTATCATTATGTGCTTATTTCATTGTTACCCATTTATGCAATCCTAGTTCATCTTGACCCTGTCCTTAGATAGAGCTGTTGACGCACGAAAGTGTGACCTTGGCCCAGCTGCCGGTGGCGCCCAGTTGGCTCTTTTGTTGTGTCTTGTAATCTGCTATGCTTTTGCTCAATAAAAGCCAGGGGGGCACGGCCGGGCAGTGAAACTAGCCTTGGAAGACCCACGAGTTCATTTGCCCAAGCTTTTTTCCCTATGCCCGGCATAGAAAAGTCAATCTTGGCTGGTCTGAGTTACTCTTTTTGCTGTTTAAGCAGCTAGGCTTGTCCTAGTCTTCTTTTCTGAGATTTCTCTGACAAGCCCAAAGGCCGAAAGCTCTCAATGTACATTCCCTCCCTCGCCTATGGTCCCGAGACCCATGAGGAACCCATTGAGGAGGGACTCGTGCACTCAGGATGCCTCCTAGATGGCGGAGAGGGAAGTGTGGGCTTCTCACCAAAGCTGCTGCCCCCGCGCTCTGACCCCGGATACCAAGCAGTAGATGATTGGCGGATTGGCAAAACCTGCCAGCATTGAAAGCTAAACAGCAACTGACATTTTACATGTTTTACTAAGCTTTTTCTGACATTTTTTCATTGAGGGCTTTCTGCTGAAGATGACTCACATGATGATGCCGCCGTTGTTTTAGTAATGGGTGGTGTTGAGCTGGCAGCAAACATAACTTTTTGGAATTTGGGCTGCAAAGTGGAGCCTTGCAGGAGTTACCAGCAATACACAGACAACAAATGACAAAACTGGCTATACTACTCCAGCCGGCAAAGAAGTTGGGCCGGCTCATCTACCTGTCCCGTCAAATATGGAAATACTCTCAGGTGTAAAACAACTTGTCGAGAGTTCACGCCAACAGGCTCAAATGGATACATACGTAGGACTCATGAGTGGACCCTGTTAGCCCCACAGTATTCGGGTGTAAAATTAATTTTTCTCATAAGCATCAGGGTTATCTTTAAAAGTAAACTAAGGCTGCGTTCAGATGGAGCGCATCGTTTACGCTCTACGCGAGGCGTTTTGTCGCGAGGTCAAGATAAAGTTCACTTTTCACGCAACAGTATCACGCGAGGTGAGGGGGTGAGCTTGCTGTGCACTTTACAGTGGATCCGGAAAAGAGAGCATTGCTGAGAACGTTCACTTTTCCGGGATATGGCAGAGCCAATATTTTCTTCGATAGCACCTGTATTATTTTTTTTTTACACTGCATGTCCCTCGCTTTCACGGCAATACTCGTCTGCCAAAAACAAAAAAAAGTTTCAATGTCGCAAATCAAGTGGCCAATACTGTGCTAAATACTGTACTGTCAGTGTGGCACTATCGTTAGCTTAGCACAGTAACTACGGTTCAACAGCTGTTAAAAAAAGGAAGCAAACGCTGAACATACCAGTTGTCCCAAGTTCTCCCTTCCGCTTTTCTACAAGCTAGGTGAGTGCTCTTGCTTGCCTCCATTTTGTATTGAAAACTCAGCTGGCCATGTTGGATAGCTCCCGGTGACCGCAAAGCAGCCGCTATGATTCATTCCTGCCCCCTGCTTGAGACATTGAACTTCCCGAAGCTGATTGGCTGACGTGACGCGACACGCGAAAAAAGTTCAGTTTTTTTTAATATCTCGTGTCACGCGTAATTACGCGCTGCGCGTCCCTCCATCACGTCCATCGCATCGCTCGACGCGTCATCACACCCGTCGCACGAACTCCATTGACTACAATACAAAACCGTACGCTCTTCGCGCTCCATCTGAACGCGGCATAAGACAAGCCCTGCTGCTAAACAGCAAAATAGTAACTCATTAACCAAGATTGACTTTTCTCCGCCTAGGCAAAGGGAAAAAAGCTTGGCGTACATACTCATGCAGAGCCAATAGCATTTTCCATCGGTCAAGCGCCCCTGCCTGCTTTTTATTCATTCAGCAAAGCATTGCACATTACAAGACAAAACAAAAAGAGCCAGTCAGGCGCCACCAACATCTGGGCCAAGGTCCCATCTCACACTTTTCTACGTCAACAGCTTTATCTAAGGACTGGGACGAGATGAACTAGGACTGCATAGATGGATCGCAATGCACACTATTCTAGACAAGAAATAAGCACATAATGAAAACAACCTAATATATGATTCCCTTCACAATAAGGTATATTGTTTGTTTGAAAGTTAAACCGTGTAAGATGTGACGCTTTAAGCAGACCTGTGCGGCAAATCAAGCCTCCAACGGACTGGGACAGGGACTTAACATGAGCCCACCTCTTATTACAGTTCTCTCTTGCACTTTGAGATCTTCATACAACTCCTTCAGTAATTCGTATACCAGGAAAAAATAAAGATCATTAAACTTCAGTGAAAAAAAAAAAAAAAAGAGCAGCAATCCCAACGTAAGCCAAGAGTTGGTTCCTGAAGGTCCAAATTTGTTTTGGACAGCCACGGCTCACTGCTCCCAGATCTGATTTCAGGTGGAAGGTGCTTAATGACTGCTGGCTCTTTGTTAGCCCACTGGCGTATCTCGAAACCGCCAGCATGGAGCACTTGACGCAGATCATCAACAAGGATTTTTACTTCCTGCTTTGAATGTGTGCTGCTCAAACAATTGTCCATGTAAAATGACTGTTCAACACAATCAACAAGATTGCTGTTGGACTTGTGTCCTGGACATGTCGCTGCAGAGCATAAATGGCGCAGCATGGGCTACATGTGGTTCCAAATGGTAGAACTTGCCATTCATAGATTTTGGGTTTGCCAGCCCTCTTCATGTCCCTCCAGATGAAACGTAGCACTATTTTATGATGTGGCAAAAGGCGAATTTGGTGGAACATACTTTTGATGTCACCAATCTCTGCTACAGATACTGCCTGAATCGGAGAAGGACTCCGAGCAATGAAGGTACTAGGACAGGTCCAGTGAGAAGATGATCATTCAGGGACTTCCCTTTGTACTGGAAGTAAGTTAAAAGACAATCCTGTCTTTGTTGTTGTGTCGCACCATATGATGAGGTATAAATCAAGATTCAGGTGTTGAGCTAGCGACATCATGTGGTATCTCTGCCACATATCCCAACGATTCCAACCTCTGGATTTCTTGGCAGTAGGCCTCGGCACGGTCCATGTCTTTGGCAAGTCTTCTTTCGGTGCTGCGGAGGCTTGGCATCACTGCCTCCATGGGGGCATGAAACGTGGTGGAGTTGACTCTGCAAAGCAGTGGTGTTGCATACCTCTCTATCCCATCCACAGGAACTCTGATTGTGGATGTTTTGAGAAGTTCCAAGGCTTGTTGATCTTGCTTGGATCGGGTGACCTGCTTCTTGTTAGTGTACAGTAGCACATCGATCTGCCAAAGACGTTCAATATTCTTGTGAAGCTCACTTATTGGTGAGACCACTGAGGTGAACAGGCACTGTTGCTCAGAGATGGACACATCTGTAGATGTGGGACCTTGAAGTGACCATCCAAGCTTCGTGTGGACTGCGATGGGTCCCCCTGGTGGACCAGAACGTACTGGCTCTGCGGGGGGCAGGTGTGGCACGTCAGACCCAATAAGCAACAGCGGTTGAGCGTGGTCAACAGGTGGCAGCAGTATATTGCTATTGTTTGAAACGCTGCTGAAGTGTGAGCACTGGATAGGAATGCTCTGCTAGAGCAAGATTCTCAGAAGTGAATGCTTGACTTCTGGGAGTTGCACTACTTTCTGGTGAACTGTTCTGAGGGCGAGTGTCTCTGGCTCTGAGATGAGATTCAAATATTTAACAACTTGTGGGAGTATGATACTTCGTTGTGAGCCATCATCCAGCACTGCGTAAGTCTCTAGTGCTCGGTCTCCGTTATGCAGTAGAACTTTCACCACCTTCAGCATTACTGTAGGAGATCTGTTTGGTCTGTCTAGGTCAGGGGTCGGCAACCCGCGGCTCTCGAGCCGCATGCGGCTCTTTAGCGGTGTCCTAGTGGCTCGCTGGAGCTTTTTCAAAAATGTTTGAAAATGGAAAAAGATGGGGGAGAAAAATATTTTTTTCGTTTTAATGTGGTTTCTGTAGGGGGACAAACATGACAAAAACATTCTTAACATGTTCCAATGCTGTAAAAATGTGTAAAATAAATATTACATTTCAACATTTCTGTCAACAAAGAATTACGTCATAGCCTGAGACACGCGTTTCTGTTAGCAGGGCGGGATGCTGGGCAAGTGGCCGTTGTAAACAAACCGGCGGCCATGAGCCATGGATCCCAAAGGGGAAAAGAGAAAAATAACTGAGGAGAACAAACGATTCAACATTTCTTGGACCGAATCATTTGCATTTGTTGCCAATGCAGAAGGATTGCCTGAATGTTTGCTCTGTAGCAAGAAGTTGTCAAATAACAAAAGTTGTGGAACGACATTTTCAGGGAAGGCGTTCTACATTTACAGTCGAGTACCCAGTTGGCAATGAGAAAAAAAGTGCGATTGCATTACATCTGCAGAAATTAGAGGAACGCAAAAATATATTTAAGAAGTGGATTGCATCTCCAACTCCACGAATGCTGCAAGTTTCGTTGCAACCCGGGAGATAATAAAACGTGGCAAACAGTTTACAGTTGGTGACTACATGGAGTCATTCATTAACATATCAGAACAACAATTTAAGGACTTCATAAACAAAACCGGGATAATACAAAAAAAAAGACACGCCTCTCTCCGCCAAGACAGTGAAGGAAAGAACGATTAAAATGTCAGGCAACATCGATCAAAAAATCAAGGACATTAATTCAGAGCCAGCATACTCAATTGCCAGTGATGTGATCGATATTGAACAGACTGCGAGTTTATGCAGGTATGTGGCTGGTTTTATTTTTATAGATGCAGGCTACGTTTTATTGCACTCTATTGCCCAGATAAGGGCCAAGTTATGCACGTTCCATTTTGTTTTTTAGAATCCTCATGAATAAAATCTTCTAAAATCCGCTTTATTTAATTTAATCAAAGCAATGAAACATAATTCATTAATATTGTAATTTAGTTAAACTTGAGGCGGCATCGCACAACAGAGTAGTCATGTGGTGTGTCAGGATGCACTGCAGGAAAAATAAACATTTAATCATGAAGCCTCATTATGTATTCGTAGTTAACAATCATTTTGATAGTAGGCTAATATAGCTTTTATAGATACATACAGCATGTGTTGCCTTCGTTACAAGGCTTTTATTTTTTTGCGGCTCCAGACATATTTGGGTTTTTTTTTTTGGTCCAATATGGCTCTGTCAACATTTTGGGTTGCCGACCCTTGGTTTAGCTACACCTTTGTTGTGGGAGCAGTCATCATAAGCACAGTCTTTTGGATTTGCTGCACGGCATCATGTAGTACTGTCAGATGTTGCTCTTTACAAGTATTGCAAGGTCGTTTAAGAGTCCATAATTCTAGCTTGTGTGCTCGTCCACACTTGAAGCACCGCTGTCCTTCTGTTAACCATTCAACAATCTGGTCAATTTCAATGTCTTGAAGTTGGTGCAAGCCTTGAGAAAATGCTCTTTATTATCGTAATTAGGACAGTATGGTTTAGGTTTGGAGATGGACTTTGGTTTAGTAGACCGGTCTTTGGGATATTGACCTTCACTGGTGGCGAGGACGAGCGCAGTTGATCTCTCTTTTGGCTTATCGCGAGAGCAATGTTCCTTCTTTGTAACTTTTGGAGCTTCATAAGTGTAGAGAGAAGCTGCTCTGCCAGCAATGTGTTTTGCTTGGGATTTCATTTGCAGTCAAGAACTCAGATCATGTAAGGTGTAAGTCTGGTCGGTACCTGAACAAAGAATCCCTTGGGACAGGCAGTGTTCAACAAACCCGTCACGGTAACTTGGTGGCATCTTACTGAGTAGTCGATCAACATGGGATCTACATTTTAGTTCATAGCCATTCTGTCCTTCCAGAGTCCTTAGCATGCCTACTAATGATTGTATCGATAAAGCAAAGTTGTCAAAAGCCTCGCAGTCTCCAAACTTGAAGGCTTGAGTGTTCAGGATGGCACCTAATTCACTTTGGACAAGCTGGCGTGGTTGTCCAAACTTGTCTTGCAGAGCTTGCATGGCCATAGTGTAAGGTCTTGGGTCATGCATATAGGCCTTGGCGAGCTGGAGCGAGCTGGAGCGCGGTTAGTAGTTTCAGCTGTCCAAGCATCACTTGATATTTGTACTGCTCGTTCAGGTGGAAATGATTCAGTGAGTTGTCAAGGGCCATCTTCATTAAAGCAAAGTCACTTTCCCTACCACTATCGAAGGAAGGAATCATAGGTTTAGGAATACCATATGGTGGTACAAAGGGTGGAGGAATGTTAGCCAACTGTGGTTGGAGTGGAGCAGGATGGGAGAAGAGTACGACTCTGGTGCAACAGGATAGGTAAATGCTGCATTGGAAGTATAGTAGTTCCCGGGTGCCACGCTCGAAGGTAAAATTGTAGGTGATGCTGTTGGCAACAGTGGCGGCATAATTCGGCATTGGGTAGGAGGTGGCACCATATGTTGCACTGGTGGATGGACTGCATGTAATGTTTGAGGTGGAGGAAGAGATATTTGAGGTAGGGATGGTAATATTTGCGGTGAAGCCGTGAGGACAACCGAAGGTGGAGTTGTTTGGCTTTGTGCATTAATATCATCCGATAGGCATGGTGAGGGTCTGGCCTCATCTGTTTCTTGGGCTTTCTCTTTAAGGAGAGAAGTGACCATTTTAGATATCTCTACCTCTCTCTCTAGCTTCTTGAGCTCTTGAGCCTCCTGCATCCTTTGGGCCTCTCTGGCTTGAGTCTGAAGTTGCTGACATTCATATTCTACTTGCTGGTCCTCTGTTATGTGCTGCTGAAGCTCCTCAAGCTCCATTTGCTTTACTCTCTCATTCAGCTGTGCTTTTTCCACATCTGAGAGAATGTTGGTTGGTAATTTGCCAATGGAGGCACGAGATGTCCAAATGGACCTGGAATTTGTGCTTCTCTTGGAGAAGCGAGTTCTCCCACTTTCTGAAGATTGAATCTCCTCATGAGCCAATGCAGTAGCTTGGTTTTGTCCCATTGAAGGGAGAGTTGCAACCACATAGTCGGCCAGATACGCTGGAGGGTGTCACTCTCGCTGTGAGGCACGCTGGGGTGTGGATTCACTTTGGTCAGTTGGTTCCATACTTTGCTTTAAACTCGATCCGGCTCAAAGGACCATAAAATGGAGAGGATCATAAAACGTGGGGTTCAGGTTTGACTATGATGTCTCCAGCTAGTTCTTTTTCGAGTGGCAAAATATGGATGGATAATCTCCGGTTAGAGAACATGGACAGTTGCTCCATTCAGCACATTTATTAACTGTGGTCTGCAATAATACAGCCAAAGAAGAACAAATATTAACATACAAACATATAAACATTTAGCACATACACATTCAATCCACTCCTCAGCAAGCAGCATAACATTCTTAACTTCTAAACTCACGGCATTCAGCTCTAGCCAAACACAAATAAATGCTTCCTCATATGAACAAAACGCTATTAGCATAATGAGCATGCTATCAGAGTATAACAACATAACTACAGTACAGGACGTCACACACAAGCATACACTTGCTCTATAACACACAACTAATGTCCAAAATGAACGTTATAAGGAAATAAACTCACCTTTCATCACATACACACAATCACAAATGTGCTAGAACGTGCGTGATGAGCAACTTTATCAAGTTATGTCATGGACTCAACGGTGTCGCGGACGAGGAAAAAAAGACAAACTACAGTGGGTCATTCACGTCAGACTAGTGTTGCGTTCACGGAATGCTCAGAGCATGGGAAATTACAACATCTTACACAAACAGAGAAACAATGTGGGCTTTCTAACAGTATAGGTGTTTTCGTCTTGAACAAAAAAGAGAGGGGGTGGACACATTTGCTTCCATATGATTTCATATAATGTGGGCTTTCTAATATATATATATATATATATATATATATATATATATATATATATATATATATATATATATATATATATATATATATATATATACATACAGTCGGCTCCCGTGTTATGAACTTAATCCGTTCAGCGGCTACGCTCGTAACTCGAATTGCTCATATGACGGGCAATCCAAACCTATGTTAATTAGTGAATGCGTGCAACGCGTGCAAAAACCTTAGGTAAAAACATCACAACTTTATACGCATATTAAAAATTAGTAACATAATCTACTGTACGGTTAAATTAAATAACATAAATATACAAAGGAAAAATGACATTTACCTTTGGGGCGACATGACTTGAGCTGGGTGGAGGCGGAGGGGAGCAGAGACCAACCCGCAGAATTTATTGATTTATTTTCTTAAACAAGAACTTTTCTCAAACTAGAACATATCACCGGCGATTGCCTTCTCTTTAATCCATAATAGAAGAAGCCTCTCCATTTTGTTGTCGACTGAGGTCCGTCCCCCGGCAAGGAAAGTCTTGCCCTTAGAAGATTGCCGAGCGGTTAT
>NC_142380.1:20227500-20344239 GCF_059441005.1 Hippichthys cyanospilos
TCATGTTAGGTCCGGTTAATGCATGGTTGATCTACCGCCGTGACTGTAAACTACTTGGTGTCAAAAATACACTGCGACAAAAAAGCTTCCAGGCAGTTGTTGCCACTAGCCTCATTCTTACGCAGGCACGAAGAGGCCGACCATCACTTAGCGAAGCATCTCCGTCACCACCACCACCCCCCAAGAGGGTTCGTGCTGGAGTTCCAGATGATGTTCGCTCTGATCAAGTTGCACACTGGCCTTTGAAATGTGAAAAACGTGGACGCTGCAAACTCTGCAAAGTCCACGCAACTACCACCCTCTGTGAAAAATGTGATATGCGTCTTTGCTTCACTGAGGAACGAATCTGTTTCAAGTCTTACCATTTGGCATAGGCTAAAAGGCTTGTCCGATACTTAACAAATGAACGAACTTTGAAAATGTTTCAGACATGGTGCTGATGATGTGGGTTCTATTTTTCTTCAGCATTCTTTTTTCTATTTGCACAACTAATGTTTACAGATTTGTTGTTCAGTTCTCTATACCCATGGTAGCTTGTTAAATACCCCAAAATAAGCAGTATTATTTATCTTTGATACAATTCCAATATTTATTTTGTTACACTAAGCAAAGCTGAATAATTTTGTTAAATCTTGTTATTAAAGTCAGAGTTTTAATATATGTTGTTAAAATGCAAATAAAAAGGCAGTTTTCATGTTACTAAGCACTAAGAATGGTCATGTTTACTTACCGTTAAATTAAGAACATCTTTACGACTGACGCCCAATGTGACAAATATGTAACAATGCAGATCTTAGGTATGAAAAACTCTTATTTTGAAAAAAAAAAAAACATCAAAAATTAGTTTTATGTGGTCCACTTGGTCTGTGGTATATACCGCATTATTTTCCTTCAAGGATAAATGGGTCTAGGTTCTTATGGGTTAACATTGAAATTGTGAAATCCACTAACTGTTTTTGCCTAAAATAATGCATAAATAATGCATCTCTATGTTGTGAAGCTACTGTGAATTATAAAGGGATTAAAATACATAGAAAAAAAATTGTCTTTCAAGGTTTACAATGCAAGACAGATGCAATGATTTGTACTGGTTGTACAATCACTGGGTGTAATGAGAGTAATGAGCTACATTTAAATTGGCAAATCTATATTTCCACTTAAGGTGGTGAAAGTAACATAAAAGTAATGCAATAGTAGTGTAATGTACTACAATTCAAATACAGTAATATTGTAACGTAACTAATTACAGTCAGCCCCCTGCTTACGAGCATCCTGATTTGCGAACATTCAGCCTTACGAGCGTGGATCAGGGAGAATTTTGTCCTCCGCTTACGAGCAAACCTCTCGTCTTGCGAGCATTCCGTCAAACCAGCCATTGAGTATGTAGAAATGTTCTCGCCTAACTGCGTCAATATATATTCAGCAGTTGCGTCATCTACAATCATTAATAGATACTTATGGCGGTAACGTGAACGCTATTGGTCTTACAATCTCACACTGACTGTCTCACTCACGGTGTCTAAATATATTACCATTTAAGTGTAGTGTTTGTACAGCTAAAGGGAAAAACAGCTGACATGAAATTAAATGTGCCGATTGCAGGACAAAGAATTGTCATTGGTTTAAATGTGTGGTTTTTTTTTAATTAATTGTCAATACATTCCAACCGTTTAAAAAAAAGTGCGAATAATTATCTGTCAGTCAAGGAGACGCCAATATGCTATTGGTCGATTAAGGTCACCCGGTCTCACTCACGGAGATGCTATTGGCCGGCGTCACACGTCAATCACAGAAATGCCGATATGCTATTGGCCGAACGCCTTTATCTAGCTTGATGGGACAGGATGGAAGGAAGTAGACAAAATGAGTGAAAAACGGAATGTTTTGAAGACTTTGCAAACTTTATCTGTTAGACATAGCTTCTAAAATTACTAGCAGCGGTAAAGGAAGAAATAAGAGGATGATGTTTTAGTATCTCCGTGATTTGCACCATGACTGAAAGAGTTACTGTAACACTGTAAGACCAATAGCCTATATGCGTTGCCATATTAACTCAAGAGGTTAATCTCTGCACCCTATTACGGGTGATGATACAGCGCCATATAATGGTTGCTAGACAAGTCTGCATGTCAGGTTAGTCGGCGATCTCCCGATATGCATTGGGACAGCGTCATTGTTGCAATTTTGTGAGTTGTAACCAAAGGTGAACTGATGCTCGAACAAGCCATAAGTGTGCTGCCTAGTAAATGCAACACACACAACCACCTTTCCGCTTCCACCGTGCTCAAATCACGTCGGGAAAAACAGTTGACATGAAATTAAGTGTGCCGATTGCAGGACATAAAATCGTCACAGATTTAAATGTGTTTTAATCAATAAGATGTCAATACATTCCAACCGTTTAAAAAAAAAGTGCGAATAATTATCAGTCAGTCAAGGAGACGCCAATATGCTATTGGTCGATTAAGGTCACCCGGTCTCACTCACGGAGATGCTATTGGCCGGCGTCACACGTCAATCACAGAAGTGCCGATATGCTATTGGCCGAACGCCTTTATCTAGCTTGATGGCACAGCTGGTTGGGATGGAAGGAAGTAGAGAAAACCCTGACTGAAAAAGTTACTTTGACACTGTAAGACCAATAGCATATCTGATTTACCGTATTGACTTAGAGCATTCATCTCTGCTCATCTCTGCTTATCTCAGCACAAGTCACGTCTTTCCAAAGGTAAAAGTCATTTATCCTTTGTATTTGTTATTTAATGCAACTGTACAGTAGATTATGTCACTTAATATTAATTTATGTAAACAGCGTGATGATTTTACCTAAGGCTTCTGCGCGCGTTGCACGCACTCACGAATTAACATGGGTTTGGATTGCCCGCTATACGAGCAATTCGAGATACGAGCGTAGCCGCTGAACGGATTAAGTTCGTAACCCGGGGGCCCACTGTACTTTGAAATGACCGTAATAAGTAACACATAATGCATTACAGTTCTGAAGTAACGTGACCAACCCTGTGTCACGCGCCATGCATAATCCGTGTTTTGTTGTGTGATTGACAGGACCAGTGTCACCTAGAGTGGAGGAAGCGGAGCCATCGGGTGCGCACCTGCACCGCATCAGAGGTTGGCCAAAACCTCAGGAGGACGCCGGGCTATTGCTTTTTTCGACGATTGCAGCTGCCCGCGAAATCCTTGTAAAATTGCGTCCGAGTATTCCCTGTGTCCTCTGTTCTGTTACTTTACTTGTATTCCGAGTTTCTTGGCTGTGTGTCTCTCCTCCCACTAACATTTAGCGTCCGCGTATCCCAACAGCGTCCTCCTGTCGGATCCGCCTCCTCCACTTGTAATAACTGCGTTTCCTTTCACTATCCGTTTACACGGTTTTCAAACTGTCACTTTGGGTTGTACTTTCTTATAATGTTGCGTTTAGACTTGAAATACAATTTTATTGTAAAAGAAATCTAGGGAAGAGGTTTCCAACGGCCTGGTGAGCGTCGTCTTTGCTCCTCGAACGTCACTGTGGAGTTTTAATCTACTCCCATCCCACAGGCACTTTCGTGTCAGGCATCAAGGGGACAGAGAGGGACAAATAGACACACTAAGGAGCAGGCGTTCACCAGACCGTTGGAAATGTCTTCTCTAGATTTCTTTTATAGTAACGGTATTTTAAGTGTATCAATTTTAATAATTTTAATCATGTACAGATTAGGCTTTAATTCAATGTCCGGGCCGCTGCTAATATGACCCCAACTGTACAAGACTTCAAAGGAAAAGGGGAACAGTTCACTACTGTACAGTGCATAAGGTTTAATAATTTAAGTAAGTATGTGTACTGTAGTATTATTTGTCTTAAATAATATGTATAGCACGAAGACTTTTCGCGTTTAAAAAAATTCGGCCCCATTTTTTTTTTTTTTTAAGTGAAAAGTGGGAGCTCTACTTGGCGGCTTTTCAGCTATGGTGGCCGGTTCCAGAACGTATCTACCGCGATAAACGAGTGTTCACTGTTTATAAATTTATAAATTGAACTCGTTGTAGGTCTGGTTAGATTTATTATGATTTATTTCAGCTACAATTGTATCCTTGAGAGGCAGTCTCTTCATTTGTATCCACAATAGTGGAAACTGGAGTTCTATTCTGACCTATTTTAGAGAACAAATCTAAAATCTCTTCCGAGAATCATCTTGGAAGCTCGATAATCATGACAAGACTTAGAGGTGAGTATGTTTGTGTCTTGTTGAGTACACGGCTAATTAAAGTGCTGACTCAACTAATTGCTTGAAATGTGATGGTACGTTTTTGTCCCACGGTGGGCACAATAACAGGAAAAACTGGAAATATAATGAGATTTTTTTTTCAGTGTGTCGCAAATGCGTCAAAAGCAGTGCCTGGTGAGGTAGAAACATGCAGATAGTCGTGTTAAAAAAAAAAAAAATCAAAGAAGAAAACGAACAAAGTAAAATGCACTTGAGTGGGAGGCGCCTTACTGGATTCGCTCCCGATAGGGACAGGTGAGGTTTCATTACACACTCAAAGTAACATGTGATGAGAAATAGAATGTTTCAGTAATACACACAGTGCGTTTAAAACGCTACCATCTTTTTTATTTTATTTATAACGAGCACCAACATAAATTTGTTTTGCAGAATGATTAAGAAGCACATATATTATGCCAACAGGTGGTGCTGTACAACCGCTGTCAATCCGCATTAAATACTTCTACACTTAAGTACAAACTAAAATTAACAACCTTGGGGCGAAAGGTATCCATCATCTTGACCAACAATAAAGTGCAGTTGGCACGCCTAAAAAACACGAATTGGATTTTAAAACTATGACCCGTCGCTTAGCCGATTTGTTTTGCTTTGAATTGTGAACAACAACCAAATGTTATAGGGATTTTTTTTTGAAAGGATAGTGTGTAAAATTTAGACGGTTTTTCATTACGGACAGCAGGATGTGCATTTACCATTGTCCGTAGCTATAACTAACATGACCGCCTTGGGAGAAGTGCCACCCCCAATGTAATATAATTTTATGATAATTAGACCAATGACTATATTTAAAACATAGTGTTGGATATTAAGAACACATTCATTTGCAAGTTTTTGAAATTTACAATCATTTAAAGTATTCCTTTTGAATGAAAAACAGTCTAAATTTTACACAAGGTCCCTTTAAGAGGCCCTGGATTGGCAGTTGAAGGTTAAACAAAACAAATTAGACAATTACCAAATCGAAGCAAGTAATGTCATATATGGGCTAGCAAAACAAGCATAAATATTGCAGTTGTTAAAATTCTTTAAGGCTTTAGGTTTAAGCAATGATTATTTGAGCACAAATAGAACAACACGTGCACAGAGACTAATATATATATATATATATATATATATATATATATATATATATATATATATATATATATATATATATATATATATATACATATACATATACAGTGGTACCTCGGTACTCGACCGCCTCTATACTCGACCAAATCGGTGCTCGACCAAAAAATTCAAGTAGATAATGCATCGGACCTCGAACAGATTTTCGGTTCTCGACTAGCCGAGCCGACCAGAACGCGCTCCTCGGCCCTTCTCGGCCAGCGGGTAAGCGCCAGTTCAACTCAGACCGCCAGCGGAGTAAGACGTTTGTTCGAGTATTTCTTCCCGGATTTAAACTTTTTCGTGTTGCTCTAGCCCTTAATAATTGGTCCAAAGAAAGACAGTGATAAGGGGAAGGCGAAGAGGAAAACAATGAGGACCACTATTGAACCGAAGAAGGAAATTATAGCAAAATATGAACGCGGTGTACGAGTGTACCTCGCGTCGCAGTTAGCTAGCGTCATCATGGAAGGAGTAACTCCCTCCCGTCCTCTCCACATCCATTCCTGTATGCCATCAACCACTCTCCAAAACGTAAGTAAATTATACAAAATGGTTATAATGCTTTATTTATCTTTATCTTTATCGTTATCATGTACTGCTTGTGCACATTTACTTGTGCACACATACTTTCCATTATTTCTTATGGGAAAACTGGTTTCGGTGTTCGAACAAATCGGTGCTCGACCACCACCTCAGAACGGATTATGGTCGAGTACCGAGGTACCACTGTATATATATATATATATATATATATATATATATATATATATATATATATATAATGGAGCCCCGGGTTACAGCGTCCCTGTCTTACGTCTTTTTACTGTTGCGATGTGGAATACTGAGGTTTTTTTGTCCCGTCTTTACGGTATTTTCCCCGCTTTGCAACAAAAACAACTGTCATGACCCTCTGGGCTCGGCTATACTTGTTTTGTCTCCCTCTGCAGGCGTTTTTAGGTAAGTACACTTATTTTCAGTTGCCGTCATACTTGCCTCCCCGCAAATCGTCACTACAACGCTGGTCTGCTATTGATCGGCCTCACTCGTTTCAAAACGGCGGAATGGTAAAGCTTTGTTCTATAGCGAGTGGGTACAAAACCTTAATTATAGTGCATTTTACTGCTTAATTCAAAGTTGAATGGGTTAGCCATGGGTCCCAAGATTGCCAGTGATGTTAAAGAGAGAAGTATGAAGATGATTTATATGGAAACAAAGCTGGAGATAATCAAGAAATACAAGTGCCACTTAAAGGTAAATAAATCCTTTCTATAATTTTTATTTGATGTTTTATGATCGTATACATGTATGTTATATATACGTAGCACTTACTTTACCAGTTTGGTACCAATTTTTAATATGTATGTACAATTTTGATCTGTCTTACGATTTGATTTGTCTTACGAGCCCAATCTTGTAACATGGGGGCACACACACACACACACACACACACACACACACACACACACACGTAAATGTATATATATATATATATATATATATATATATATATATATATATATATATATATATATATATATATATATATAAATATATATATAAAAATATAAAATCTACTGTGAATCCTCGCTACTTCGCGGTTCCGCTATCGCGGCTTTGCCACATTATGGATTGTTTTTTATTATACGGATTCACGACTTAAAGGATTTTTTTTTCATTACATTTTGCAATAGCTCCCAAGCTTGCTGCTCCCGTGAAGGCTTGTACTGAGCCTAAACGCCAACAAAAAATTATGACAATTGCTGAGAAGGTGATACTGCTTGAAGGGAGAAGCTATGCGGCCGTGGCCTGCCATTTTGGAGTGAAGGAATCCACCGGTTGCTACATTAAGGATGAGGTGAACATTTGAAGAAGGCTGCCATCACCTTTGGCAATTCAGCGAAGCGTAATAAAACGATCGTCCGTTTGGAAGCTGCTTTAGCAATCTGGATTGCCGACTGCCGACGGAAGAAGTCCTTTCTTTTGAAGTCTCACGCAGCTGTGGCCATATTTCTAGTGGCCCGGACGTTGAATTAAAGTCTAATCTGTACATGATCAAACAATATTGAGTTTACACTTGAAATACCATTTTATGCTAAAAGAAATCTAGGTAAGAATTTCCAACATTCTGATGGACAGGAGAAAACAAACAAAAATAGTCCAAAGGCACCCCTGGTGCCAAACGGGATGCACCCGCGGGTGAAAGTCCAGAAGGCGACCCAGTCGCCAGAGCAGATGAGCCCGGCGGGACGAGTCAGGCGGGCGGCCCGGTCGCCAGACGAGAGGTGCCCTGCGCGGCGAGTCAGGCGGGCGGCCCGGTCGCCAGACGTGAGGAGCCCGGCGAGGCGAATCAGGCGGGCGGCCCGGACGCCAGAGCAGATGCGCCCGGCGGGACGAGTCAGGCGGGCGACCTGGACGCCCGCTGGCAAACCAGGTAGGCTTGCATCCCAGTTGGCCCTGGAGATCGACAGACGGGGGCGTTGGCCGGACGCCGTCAAGCTGAAGCGGAGGCGTCGGCTGGACGCCGTCAGGCTGAAGCGGAGGCGTCGTCAGGGCGCCATCAGGGAACAGCCACTGGGTGCATGCCACAGACAAGAGTGAGAGCACGAGACTGACCTGGGACAGGGACGACCATGGGGGGCCGTCTGGCGACTCTGGCATCTGCGGTGGCATGGCTGACGGCCCAGGCGACTGTGGCAGCGGTGCCGAGGCTGGCGGTTCAGGAGGCTGCGGCAGCGACGCCGAGGCTGGCGGCTCAGGAGGCTGCGGCAGCGACACCGAGGCTGGCGGCTCAGGAGGCTGCGGCAGCGACGCTGAGGCTGGCGGCTCAGGAGGCTGCGGCAGCGACGCCAAGGCTGGCGGCTCAGGAGGCTGCGGCAGCGATGCCGTGGCTGGCGGCTCAGGGAACGGCCGCTGGGATGACTGAGGCAGACGGGCGACTGGCTTGGGAGGCAGACGGGCGACTGGCTTGGGAGGCAGACGGGCGACTGGCTTGGGAGGCAGACGGGCAGGGGTCACATGGGCCGGGGTCCGGCTCGCAGGGGTCACAGAGGCCGGGGTCCGGCTCGCAGGGTTCACAGAGGCCGGGGTCCGGCTCGCAGGGGTCACAGAGGCCGGGCGCCGACTCGCAGGGGTCACAGAGGCCGGGCGCCGGCTCGCAGGGGTCACAGAGGCCGTGGTCCGGCTAGCAGGGGTCACAGAGGCCGTGGTCCGGCTCGCAGGGGTCACAGAGACCGTGGTCCGGCTCGCAGGGTTCACAGAGGCCGGGGTCCGGCTCGCAGGGTTCACAGAGGCCGGGGTCCGGCTCGTAGGGTTCACAGAGGCCGGGCGCTGGCTCGCAGGGTTCACAGAGGCCGGGCGCCGGCTCGCAGGGGTCACAGAGGCCGGGGTCCAGCTCACAGGGGTCACAGAGGCCGGAGTCCGGCTCGCAGGGTTCACAGAGGCCGGGGTCCGGCTCGCAGGGTTCACAGAGGCCGGGGTCCGGCTCGCAGGGGTCACAGAGGCCGGGGTCCGGCTCGCAGGGGTCACAGAGGCCGTGGTCCGGCTAGCAGGGGTCACAGAGGCCGTGGTCCGGCTCGCAGGGGTCACAGAGGTCGTGGTCCGGCTCGCAGGGTTCACAGAGGCCAGGGTCCGGCTCGCAGGGGTCACAGAGGCCGGGGTCCAGCTCGCAGGGGTCACAGAGGCCGGGGTCCGGCTCGCAGGGTTCACAGAGGCCGGGGTCCGGCTCGCAGGGGTCACAGAGGCCGGGCGCCGACTCGCAGGGGTCACAGAGGCTGGGCGCCGGCTCGCAGGGGTCACAGAGGCCGTGGTCCGGCTCGCAGGGGTCACAGAGGCCGTGGTCCGGCTCGCAGGGGTCACAGAGGCCGTGGTCCGGCTCGCAGAGTTCACAGAGGCCGGGGTCCGGCTCGCAGGGTTCACAGAGGCCGGGGTCCGGCTCGTAGGGTTCACAGAGGCCGGGCGCCGGCTCGCAGGGTTCACAGAGGCCGGGCGCCGGCTCGCAGGGGTCACAGAGACCGGGGTCCGGCTCGCAGGTACAGGGGCGGGTAGCCGCCTTGGCGCAGGGACAGGTAGCCGCCTTGGCGCAGGGACAGTTAGCCGCCTTGGCGCTGGGACAGATAGCCGCCTTGGCGCTGGGACAGGTAGCCGCCTTGGCGCTGGGACAGGTGCACTTGCCGCTTCAGCCCGCCGGCAGGAAGCTTGGGGAACAGAGACAGGTGGGACTGACGCGACAGGAGCTTGGGACAGGGTGCAAGAAGAGGGTGGTTCAGAACAGGAGGAAGTAGACAGGGCGCGGCAAGAGGGGGACACAGAGACAGGAGGGAACGGACCGGAACTGAAGGGAGACTGAACAGATGGGTTCTGATGTGAATTTGGGCGGTGGCCTTTTCGCGGACCCCTCCACCGGCGGCCACGAAATGCCAACCGGGTGCCCACGAAAAGGTCACAGTTAAATGGGGGCTCTGAATCGGAGTCTTCGGACAGACTGTAAAATGACTGGCTGGACGGATAATCAAAATCTGAATCAAAATCATAATCAGAGGTGCACGGGCTTGAATACTGAATATGATAAAAAGCGTCGAGGGAAGAAGGACGAGGGTAAACAAAATCAGGACTGGTACTGGAACGAAACGTGGAAAAACAGGACGGCAAAAAACTCGAACTAAGGGCGCAGGCAGGCTGGCAAAACAGAAAGCTAAGACTACGGGCAGGCTGGCAGGTAAACACAGAACTGAGGGACGAAGGCCAAGATGGGACTACGAAAACGCGACAGAGACGATATGGCATGACATGACAAGACAGTATGACAATGATCCGACAAGGGCTGTAACAAAAACCAGGCTTAAATACATTCAGAAACTAATCAGACAAACACATGGCAGCTGGGCAGGGACAAAAGGCAAAGGGAGCGGATTGGAGGACACGAGGGGCAGGTAACACGGACAGGTGGACTAAATCAAAACCAACGCAGGGAGGCACGAGAGGAGCAGGAGCAGAACCATATATGAAAACATAACCCCTCAAAGTAAACCCACAACCCAAAATCCAACAAACCATGACATCCCTAGATTTCTTTTATAATAAAATGATATTTCAAGTGTAAACTCGCCATTGTTATCATCTTTAATCATGTACAGATTAGACTTTAATTCAATGTCCGGGCCGCCACTAACATGACCACAGCTGCACAAGACTTCAATCGAAAAGGGGAACAGTTCATTACTGTACAGTGTATAAGTTTTAATAATTTAAGCTTTAAGTAAATATGTGTACTGCAGTAATATTTGTCTTAAATAATATGAACAGCATGAAGACTTTTCACGTTTAAAAAACATTTTGTTTATTTGTTTTTTAATGTGATAAGTGGGGGCGCTACTATGCGGATTTTCAGCTATTGGGCCCGTTCCCGAATGGGTTCACTATGATATTTCTGATCCTTTAGCCGTTGCGTTTTCTTTGTCCGAGACTGCCCCCGAGCGGTTGAAATACACTAGTGATGCATCGTTCAATTACTTACATCAGGGTTGTCCAAAGTCGTTTCGAGGGCCGCTGTCCTGCATGTTTTCTAGGTTTTCCTGACACACCTGATTCAAATGATCAGGATCGTTATCAGGCTTCTGCTGAGCTTGCTGATGAGCTGACTTTGGACACCCCTGACTTACATTTAACAGTGGGCCGCTGTGTTATGACATTAATCCGTTCCATGGTTGGGCTCGTAAAACAAATTCACCGTGGGGCGGGGAATCCAAATCCATGGTAAATAGCTAATGCGTTGAGAATCCCAGGTAAAAACATCAAAATTGTGTATACATATTAAAAAATATGGTACCCAAATAGTATAGTAAGTGTTACATATATATAACACGCATGTACACAATCAGAAAATATCATAAATATAAAATATAGAAAATATTATATTATTAAAGTACAAAAACTAACAAGGTATTTCTGTCAAATGATACAATACAGTAATAATAATAATAATATTAAAAGTAATTCTCCAGCCCAAGTCCGTGTTGACGCACTCTTGTTTGCCCTTTCCAGGTGAAGACAGGGCAAACGAGAGCGCGTCAACGGATAGCGTACAAGCAATCTCTTTGGATAGCAAGCTGTCAATCAAAGTGCTTTCACAAGCTCTGATTGGCTGGTTTTGTGGCACAAACGTAACGTGTGAGCAGAGGACGACTCGAGTGAGCGAGAGCTCGATGTTGAGCAAACGAGATGTTGAGCGAGGGAGGGAGGAGTATCGCGAGTGAGAGCGAGATGTTGAGCGAGAGAGGGCTATCCCGAGTGAGCAAAAAGGAATTTTGAGTGAGCAATTTCTTTTTCTGTGTTCAAACTCCATCGGCACGCGCTCAAACTCTTATCATTACGCGCTCAAGTTTTTTTCTTGCGCTCAAAATCTGTTTTCGCTCGCTCCGTTTGATTTTCTCCGCTCATTTTTTTTTCGCGCGCTCGTAATTGTGGCACAAATATAACGCCATACAAGGGCGGCTCAATTTTTGGCAGGAAATAGATCCTCTCCGTGGCGGTCAAGATCGCTTCAAGCGTCCCTCAAGTTCTAACTCATGACGGGCAGTAGTCCCTCCCCTCCCCTCCCCTCAATAAATTTTTATTTATTCTTACTTTTGTAAATTTCAAGTGATTTCAGTGAGAATTGTGGGTTTTTCCTTCTTGTGGCATGCGTTTTTTTTTTGTGACACATTACATGTCAGTGTACATTATTTGGACATGAACTTGAAGTGTGATAACGCAGTCATTTATGAATATTTTTTGACTTACAACCACTCAAAATGTTCAGTGGCATCAGACCTATCCATACACATATAGTTTTTCATTTATTTATTCCCCCTCTCGCCCCTTAGGACAGTATAAGTCCTAAAAGTGACTATAAAGAAAACTAACTAAACTGTATCTATATATACATACAATTTCTAGGTGAATATTTCATATGGCCTAATTAGAGCTTTGAATTAGTCAAATAGTAGTGACATTATTTTTTTCAATCCATGCCAATTTTTTTGACAATAGCAGTTTCCCCAAAAACCTCGCACATTTCATGTCAGTGTACATTATTTGGACGTGAACGTGAAGTATGATAACCCAGTCATTTATGAATATTTTTTTTTTTTTACTTCCAACCACTCAAAATGTTCAGTGGCATCTGACCTATCCATACACATATAGTTTTTCATTTAATTATTTCTCCCCCTGCCTAATAGGACAGTACAAGTCCTAAAAACTGATGAGAAAGAAAACTAACTGCTCTATATCTATATATACATACAATTTCTAGGTGAATATTACATATGGCCTAATTAGAGCTTTGAATTAGTCAAATAGTAGTGACATTATTTTTTTCAATCCATGCCAATTTTTTTGACAATAGCAGTTTCCCCAAAATCTTCGCACATTTCATGTCAGTGTACATTATTTGGACGTGAACATGAAGTATGATAACCCAGTCATTTATGAATATTTTTTTTACTTCCAACCACTCAAAATGTTCAGTGGCATCAGACCTATCCATACACATAGTTTTTCATTTAATTATTGCTCCCTCTGCCCCGTAGGAAAGTACAAGTCCTAAAAAGTAACTATAAACAAAACTAACAACTGTAGTTATATATACATACAATTTCTAGGTGAATATTTCATATGGCCTAATTAGAGCTTTGAATTAGTCAAAAAATAGTGACCATTTTTTTTTCAATCCTCATCAATTTTTTGGACAATAGCAGTTTCCCCAGAAACCTCACACAATTCATGTCAGTGTACATTATTTGGACGTGAACCAAAAGTGTGATAATCAGTCATTTATGAAGATTTTTTTTACTTCCAACCACTCAAAATGTTCAGTCGAAACAGGCCTAACCATACATATGTAGATTTTAAGTTATTTAGTTATTTACCCCTGCCTTAGAACAATAAAAAGTCATAAAAAATGGTTGTATGAAGAGAACTATTTGTATTGTATTTATACAAACACAAACTATTTTTCCCAGCTCTGCAGCCAGGGAGAACGATGTAAAAAAAAAAAAAAATCCATTGTCACCGTGTGGCCGTCTAGATTATTGCATAGTCACAGCACCACTCCCATGCCAACGTTTGGTTCGCGCTGAGCCCCTGGAGCTTTCCCGGTGAATACCTCCAAATTCAGCACATAAGAGGTGAGGATATTACACGCTGCCCACACTTTCAGCCCCCACTTGGCAGGCTTGCTTGGTAGGTATTGTTTGAACGAGCAGCGGCTCCAAAACGAGACCAGCTGCTCGTCCACGTAGAAGTCCTTGCCGGGGTAAAACATAATCTGCAGGTGGCTCGACCACTTGATCCACACATAACGGATCGGTACGAGTTTGCTCAGATGATGACGTTATGGCCGGTGCAACTTGTCATCAAAGCGCAGGGCTCTGTTGATCAGGTCTAACTTGAAGACAGATATCGTCATCAAGACAACATCGGACCCAGTTCCTTGTAGCACAAGGTTTTTTTTTTAAGACTCGTCTTTCGATTTTTACATTTCAGCTAAAATGAGAAGTCCGCAGTTTGCACGGAGTTGCTGTGCGGTGATCGTGGTCCAGCTTTCTCTGCCTGGGTTTGGGCAGTGTCTGAGGGACAAAGCGGCCGGCCACTTAGTTTGATGGACACCACATGATTTTTTAGCGCCCGGGTGAACACGCCCACAAATGCTTTCGCTGTTCTAAGAGGCACATACGCAAGTTCATAACACCAGATTTTGCAACAGCAAGGTACGCGCGCGACAAATCTTTTGCATTGCTTTGCAGAGGTTTCTGCAATGCAATGCAAAACAATTGTTGTGCGCGTGCATGAGCGTACACGCGCGCGTGCATGCGCATCCACGCGTGCAGTGCCCGCCACACGGCATGCAATACCAGCAATCACCATCAAGCGTCATGGGACTGCAGTCAGACTGGAATCCTGCAGTCCGTAGTTTGCAGGCAAAATTATAATTTGGGTTTTGTTGCCACCAGCTAGTGTAGTGGTGTGAACACTCAAAAAAACTTTGCATACAGTTGACTCCACGGCAATGAAGAGACAAATACCAAAATTCCGGGAAATGCAGTGAAATACACCAGGTTTATGATATATGAAAGATTATGAATTATAATGGATGTCTATACGTCCAAATAATGTACATTGCATGTTTTTAATAAAGTATGTGGTTGGCTCTCAAATGCAACAACATATAAATCACAGCACAATGCTATTTTGAACATCTACATGTTTTCACTACCCATGGAAAATTTGAGCTCCCTAGTGTTTACTTTTCAATGTGCTCTCTTTAATTGAAAATGCAAGCAATGTGAAAATGTACATAATATGTACCTGCATGCCACAAGGGTTAACTGAGGGGTACCAACAATTTTGTCCACGTGTGTATCTATCTATCTATCTATCTATCTATCTATCTATCTATCTATCTATCTATCTATCTATCTATCTATCTATCTATCTATCTATCTATCTATCTATCTATCTATCTATCTATATATAAACGGGCGGGTCAGTGGCGCAGTGAATAGCACGTCCACCTCACAGTTCAAAGGTCGCGGTTCAAAATCACTCCGGCTTCCTCCCACTCCCCAAAAACATGCATGGCAGGTGAATTGGACATACTAAATTGTCCTTAGGTGTGATTGGGTGCATGATTGGTCGTTCATCTCTGTGTGCCCTGCAATTGGCTGGCAACCAGTTCAGGGTGTCCCCCGCCTACTGCCCGAAGCCAGCTTAGATAGGCGCCAGCAAGCCTGCGACCCCTGTGGGGATAAGCAGCTATAGAAGATGGATGGATATATTTTTGAATAAACTGTAAAATAAGTTTACTGTCAACATTGCTTGAGTGTACACAAAATTATATAATTTGTTTAATGTTTTAAGGTTTCTGGCGCAAGGTAGTTCACATTCTGTGACTCAGTCCTTTTTCAAGGAGGTAATTCTCCTGCCAGATGACAAAGCTACACATGTACCAAGTCGTACCAAAAAAGCTTGACTTTTTGAAAATGGTCACATCAAGTCTGCCTTGGAATTTGTCTGTGACTGGGATTCTGACAAAGTAATGCAGTCAATAACGGCAGCCTTCCAGCCAGCTGTGGAGGGATGCAGGTAACTTTTGGAATTCTTTTGTCATATTTGTTCCTCTTTTCAATAGATATTTGCAAGAATACCACAGCACACTATATTATGACATCTTAATTTTAAGTGCTTGTATGTATTGACACTACATCGTTTCCTTTTACTGTAGTGTCCTCTTTTAGCTTGAACAATTGTGTGACAAAGTGGGTGAGAATTCACCTTTTGTCCCCAGTTTCATATGACCATATTACTGTTTCACGTACTGTGTTTTAACTCCCTTAGGTTACAACTCCTGCTGCCATGCTACAACGAACTAGTTGAGCCATCTTTTACCCCCACACAGACTTTGAATGGATTTTATGCATACTACGTCCAACCATGAAACTTCCTCTGTTTGTTTCTTGATATGCAATCATGAATCGTGCAACATCAGTAATCTCTCTACCAGCATCACCCCTGACATGGTGTGGCAGTCCAAATACATCCATAGCACCCTAGAAAAGATGCAAGGCAGTTGATGCTCAGTTGTCTGTGCAACATCTCAGAAAGGTAATGCAGCGACTGTAGCCATCAACTGCTCCATGATAGACAAATCCCCATGGATTAAATTTGTGGTTTGTGTCAATATGCCTGAAATAAGAAGAAATGTATTATTATTATTATTATTATTATTATTAGGCTATTATTGTAATTATCTGTAACAAAAACAATCTTTACAAAATCAAACGAGAAAAAATAAAGACAAGGGAAAAAACCTATTGGTTGTTGAAAGATTTACTTTTTTTGCATTATCTCATTATTGCATTACCTCACACTTTCGTATATTTTTTACATACATAATGTGGCCTTGGTCTTATCAGTCTTTATGAATCCCATTACTGACCAGGGAAAAATAACTCATATTATTTAAATATATAAAACACATACCACACTTCATTTGGGGGAGAGACATTGTAGACCCTCTGTTGAATTGCCCTTCATCCTCTCAAGGCTCGCCCCACTGGATCTACTGTCCTTAAAATGTTCTCGTACCTGCCAACGCTGAACTCTGACTCCTCTACCTCTCAAACTACCAGTGACATAAGTCTCTACAGAACCGGGGGTTTGTCTGATAATATCAGCAATAAGACAATCCAGATCATCATTTGTAATGTCAGTGAAACTCCCATAATCCACCAGACCTAGTTGTGTCCTGTAGTTATACAGTGTTTGAATGTTTACAGACAGCATCTGAGATACGGTGATCCAGCTAAATCCTAAATCTCGCATGTGAATCAGTTGAGTAGCGGGTATGTTGTACCTTCAAAGAGAAAAAAAAATGTGTTAATATGTTTATAAACCTGAGAATAAATTGTCTTCATAATGATAAAAAAGTTTGTAGCTCTAGGACAAATGGGCCGGGACTGAGAGGCTATTTTCCACTCATAAGGCCATTTTGGGGCCAATTCCAGCCATTTTTTTTGTTTTGGCGAGACATTTGACTTTGAGGTGGCGTGCAGACCGTGCCCATTATCTTAAAGTCGTAAAATTTGAGAACCTTAATGTTCCATTTCTTAATGGTGTTATGAACAATTTTCAGTTATTTTACTCAGCCAGACTGAGCACAATACATGTAAATAAATAAATAAATAAATAAATAAATTATCAACCACTAGGCAGCACTAGTAGCTTTTTAAAAAAAGTGTTAAATATAATAAAAGCATGAGTCTTCATGTTTCTATGACGTTTTAGATTTTTTAAAGCTTGTACATCAGTTAAGGTTTTTGTCACTCTTGACGATGCAAAAATTGAACGCATATTTTGAAGCCCTGCCCCTATCATACTATATGTAGGTGGATCTTCACCAAATTTTGCCCAGTTGTGCCCCTATGTCTGATAATGCACCACAGCAAATTTGAAGGTGATCGGGTAAAGCGTTTAGGAGAAACAAGGAGCAGTTTGGGACCTGCAAATGTCCAAAAATGGGTAAAAAACGCACATTCAAAAATTCATAACACTTTTTCCGTACATCTGAGCACATGGCTTGTGCTGACTTTTTTGTAGGTCCCTTCATATACATATGCCTAAAAATTTTCGTAGCTCTAGGTCAAACGGGCTGGGACAGGCTGCAATTTTTCGACCTTAGGTGGTGCTGCAGAGCCATTTTTTTTTTTTTTTGCATTGTTTTGGGAAACATTAAAATATCAAATTTTTTACAAGGCCCGGCAACTGGGCAAAATTTGGTGACTTTTTGTGCATGTTTAGGCCCTCAAAAATGGAAAAGTTCCGCACAGTAAATATTAATAATCCGGAGAAAAACGAGGGCTCTCGCAGCAGTAGTGCTCGGGCCCTAATAATAATAATCCGGAGAAAAACAAGAGGGCTCTCGCAGTGGTAGCTGCTCGGGCCCTTATTAATGAAAAACAATACATAATGTTACACATGCTTCATTTACAATGGGTGAGTAATTACGTTCATTTTAACTTTTAAGTGAATTGTATCGCAACTCAAAACAGTAATATATATTTATACACACGTTAGTGCCAATCAACAGGAAGAAAGCGTAAACTCCTTCTGTCTCTGTGGCAATGGCAGACAAGGAAAAGAAGTCGCTTTGTGCTTCATCCATTCATCCAATCAATCAGCAAAGAACGCAATTTTGCCTTTGTATTCGGATGTAGACCACGTTCGTGTAAAGTTGACAGACCGCGGGCGCAGTGGCGACGCAGCAGCAGCATGTGGACTTGCCCCGTAAAGTTTAGTGCGATGCAATTGAGTCCCACTTATATTTGAAGGTACGATCCTAATTAAACCATTTTGTGTGAAATGGCGTAGTTGAGGGGAAAATAAACTTAAGGCAATTAAATGCCTATTTGCCCATGAGTACATCATTTTCTTAAGGAGCGCAATTGAAACTAGAATTTGTGCAATTCCTGAAGAAATTGCGTGTGAAGGTGAAACACTTGAAGGGAGAGGTGTTGAATGATGTGGAATGCCGAGACTTGGGGGAATCGATTAAAGTTGGAACCGTCGGAATCGGATGAAGACTGGCAAAGATATAAGGGAAAAACTGAAAAAGTGGAACTGTGGGTAAATTTTGAATTCTGGGAAGAAGAAAATGGATATCACCATGAAATGGCAGGACTTGGGGGAATTGATTAAAATTGGAACAGTTGGAATCAGACGAAGAATGGCAAAGATATAAGGGAAAAACTGACAAAGTGGAATTGTGGGTACATTTTGAATTCTGGGAAGAAGAAAATAGATATCACCATGAAATGGCAGGACTTGGGGGAATCGATTAAAATTGGAACGGTTGGAATCAGACGAAGAATGGCAAAGATATAAGGGAAAAACTGACAAAGTGGAATTGTGGGTACATTTTGAATTGTGGGTAAAAATGGAATGGCGGGCATCGGGGGAATCAATTAAAATTGGAACGGTCGGAATCGGGTGAAGAATGGCAAAGATTAAGGAGAAAAACTGAAAAGTGGAATTGTGGGTAATTTTTGAATTGTGGGTAAAAATGGATGGGCGGGCATTGGGGGAATTGATTAAAGTAGGAACGGTTGAAATCGGATGAAGAATGACAAAGATATAAGTGAAGAACTGAAAAAGTGGAATTGTGGGTAAATTTTTAATTCTGGGAAGAACAAATTGGATACCACCATGGAATGGCGGGACTTGGGGCAATCGATTAAAGTTGAAACAGTAGGAATCGGATGAAGGATGGCAAAGATAGAAGGGAAAAACTGAATGAGATGTCTGAGCAGATATCCAAGATGGCCGCCCCTGAGGATTTATGGGAAATGGAGTCTCAGTGTATGTGGGCTAGTGTTCAAGATGGCCACCTGACGACCCCATGGGAAATGGAGTACTTTGTGTAGCTAATAAGTAGTCAACAAAGGCTGAACGGGTACACAATGAAAGACCTCATTGAAAATGAATTGGTTTATTAAAGGTACAGTGTGTGGAATTGTGGGAAAATTTTGAATTCTGGTAATAGGAAAATGAATACACCAATGAATTGGCGGGGATACATGGAATCAATTAGAGTTTGAACGGTCTGAATCGGATGAAGTTTGGCAAAGACAGAAGGTTTCAAAGCTTCGGTGAGAACAATGAAATGAGGAATTATGGGTAAAAAAATTGGAAAATATTGAACATTTTTCAGGCAAGGGTGTTCTTGGCATTCTTACCCATAATGGGAAACACCTAAAGTGTTTCTCCAATATTTGGAGAGTGTTGAATAATACAAAGTTGAAAAACTGAAAAAAACTGAACGTATGAATCAAGCTGAGTTCACCAAGCCAGATGCTGTACTAGGTGGAAGCAGTAGTGAGAGGTAATGAGACGTCTAATAAAATATCCAAGATGGCCGCCCATGAGGGCAGATGGGAGTCAGAATCAGAATCAGAATCACCTTTATTGTCATTGTATAGCATACAACGAAATTTGGGTGCTACTCCTTAGTGCATTTCGTTAAAAAACAGAATAAATAGAGTAAAATAACGGTTTTATAAATACAATGTTTAAAACACACACAACAACAGCATATGTAGTGGTAGTGTGGTCTGAGGCTTTTCTCGCACGCAGTACACATATTGCACATGGATGAATGGCTCAGATAATGCTCATTGTTGCACAAGTGAAGAAAGTGGAGTTGGAGGCTTCGGTGGTCTAAGATGGCCGCCTGATGGCATCATGGGAAATGGAGTACTTTGTGTAACTAAACTATAGGTGTCTATAGGGCTTGTATCCTGCATGTTTTTGAATCACACCATTCACTTAACATTAGGCCATTTTTACGGTAGAAAAACTTGAATTGTAGCTGAAAGTTGAACTGTGGAATAATGTTAATGTGAAGAAATATGAATAATACAAAGTTGAAAAATTGAAAAAAGTTGAACTGCGGAATGATGTGAATGTGTGAAAAAATATGAATTAACACAAAGTTGAAAACTGAAAAAAACCCGAATGTTTGAATCATAAAAAAGTGTGGATGATCCGAAGTAAAAGCAGAAGAGAAACTAGAGCTGCACACAGCAATAACGGGCCCTCGCAGATGTGAGCACGTTGAAGGATGAAAAGTTCGATGTATGGGCATATTGGGGTATGAATGTATGAATGCATAACTGTAGAGGTCAATGTTCTAAAAAAGGTAACATTTTCATCCGCATTTGTCCACCGGGCTCAACTAAGTAATTGGAATGGCAAACTTGGTAATATATTTTCTGCCACGAGGTTTTTCTAGCACTTTGATGGAATATCTGTTTGTTGATGTCTGAAGGAATTGACTTTCAATCAACGTGTGAAGTCGTGAGAAGATGAGATCATCTGGGACAAACTAGATCAGCATTTACTGTTACGATAAATGGATGAGCACTGCTGAATAGACCACGGCCATGATCAAGACATCGTAATATTTGATGGAAGGAATTAAGCATTTCTGAAGGCCTGTCTGAAAAAACTTCAGTGATATTACTTTGACAGGCTCAACAAGGTACCTATAAATGAAAATGTAATTTTTTTGCTGCCACCAGGTGGCACCCGCACTACGAGGAAAAAAAGTGTGTTTAGCATTGTACTCCCAAAATGAAATTTAGAGAAGATCATGTTGAAATTTGAGTTTAAAACACGTATTTTGAAGCCCCACCCCCATCATTTATGTTGGCCGATCTTCACAAAATTTTTCCCAAATGTTCCCCTATGTTAGATAATGGGGCACGCCAAATGTAAAGTTGATCGGGTCAAGGGTTTCGGTACCGAAAAATTTAGAAAATCGGGCCAAATTCTACATTCAACTATTGATAACTCTGGTTCTGTACATCCTAACATATGCTGCTCTATAATGTTTTTGTAGGTCTTGAGGTCCTACATATAAATAAAAAAATTCGTAGCTCTAGGTCAAATGGGTCAGAAGGGGCTGCAGTTTGAAGGATCATCTGGGTTCAATTACAGCAAGTTTTGCTGATTTGGGAAAACTCTGACTTTGAGATGGTGTACAGACCACTCCCTTTATAACAAAGTTGTAAAATTTGGAAACCCGTATCTCTTAAGTCTTGATGCTATTTGGGCAAAATTTCAGTTCATTTACTTTTACAGGCTTAGCACAACACATGAAAGTTCAAAAATTGACATTTTTGTCTGTGACTAGGTGGCGCTATCATTAAGTTGATATTCAACCATGCAGATATTTTAAAGCTTTGACTAGTAATATTCCTGTAAAGTATCAGATTTTTTCAAGCTTGCAAATTGGAGTTATTAGGGTTTTTGTTGCTCATGGCAAACAAAATTTGAGTTTGAAACACGGATTTTGAAGCCCCACCCCCATCATATATGATAGCCGATCTTCATGAAATTTTGCCTAAGTGTTCCCCTGTGTCAGATAATGGGGCACGCCAAATGTGAAGTTGATCGGGTCAAGGGTTTCGGTACCGAAAAATGTAGAAAATCGGGCCAAATGCTACATTCAAAAATTGATAACTCTGATTCTGTACATCCTAACATATGGCGCTCTATAATGTTTTTGTAGGTCTTGAGGTCCTACATATGTATAAAAAATTTCGTAGCTCTAGGTCAAACAGGAAAGAAGGGGCTGCCGTTTGAAGGATCATCTGGGCTAAATTACAGCAAGTTTTGCTGATTTGGGCAAACTCCGACTTTGAGGTGGCATACAGACCATCACCCTAATCACAAAGCCGTAAAATTTGAAAACCCATTTTATCTAAGTCTCGATGCTATTTGTACAAATTTTCAGTCCATTTACTCTTTTGGGCTTTGCACAATACATGAAAGTTTAAAAAATGACATTTTTGTCTGTAACTAGGTGGCGCTGTAAATAATTTTAAAATTTATCATGCAGATTTTTTAAGGTCATAACTAATAAATTTTCCGTAAAGTGTCAGATTTTTTGAAGCTTGCACATTGGAGTTATTAAGGTTTTTGTTGCTCTTGGCGAAGGAAATTTGACACACATAATTTAAAGCCCCGCCCCCATCATATATGTTGGCCGATCTTCACGAAATTGCACCCAAACGTGGCCCTAAGCGTGATTATGGAGCATACCAAATTTAAAGTTGATCGGCTTAATTGTTTAGGAGCTATTAAGAAGAATTTGCTACCTGCAAACATCCAAAAATGGTCCAAAAAGGCACATTAAAAAATTCATAGCTCTGGTTCTGTACATCCTAGCATATGGTGTTCTAAACTTTTTTGTAGGTCTTAAGGTGTTATATATGCATAAAAAATTTCAAAGCTCTAGGTGAAACTGGCCGTGACCCCAGAGAAGTGTTCAACTCTAGGTGGCGCTAAAAATCAATTTTTTAGATTTTATGTACGAAAACACCAAAATACCTAATTTTACAGCAGGCCCGATGAGTGTGCACATTTTGGTGACTTTTCGTGCATTTTTAGGCCCTCACATTTGCGATTTACTTTGGAGAATAATAATAATAACTAGAGCTGCAAGCAGCTATAAAAGGCCCTCGCAGACCTGTGCACGTTGGGGTATGAACAGGTCGGGGTATGAACAAGGAGTATGAACGATGAAAACTTAGTTGTAGATGACTTCAGTGCAGGACTCTTACCAAATATGTAAAATGTAGACAAGGTGGGACAATTTGGGTTGAGTTACTGCAGCTTTTATTGTTACAGTTTTGTGACTTTCAATGCCATATAGGCCACACCCACTGTGGAAACAGCGTACTCATTTGTGGAGGGCATAAGGCATGGCCACTGGCTTTTCAGAAAACATTTAAGGGATATCACTTCAAGGGGCTCAGCGGAGTACATAAAAACGTTAAGGATTTGCTATAGTTTTTGCTGCCACTAGGTGGCGCTCGTACTATGATAAAAAATAGGCTTGTAGGTGTGTTTCACATTGGACTCCCATCCCATCTATGAAGTTATAAAAATATCAAATCGTCTAGGTCCAATTACAGCAACTTTTACCGTTTTCGCAAGACATCGGATTTTGAGTTGGCATAGAGGTCATGCCCTTTATTGAAAAGTCATAAAAGTTGAGAACCTTAATGTTCCAATGTGTCATAGCTTTTCTGACCATTTTTGAGTTCATTTAGTCAAATAGGCATTTCACAGTACATAAAAGTATAAAAAATGAGATTTTTGTCTGCCACTGGGTGGCGCTGTAAATGATTTGAAAGTTTATCACATAGCTGTTTTATTGCATGACTTTTAAAGTCCCAGAAAAGTTTCAGATGGTTTGAAGCTGTCATAGCTGAGTTATTAAGATTTTTGTCACTCTTGGCGAAGGAAATATTAAACATAATTTGAAGCTCCGCCCCCATCTTTTATGTCAAGAGATCTTCAGGATATTTGGACTATGTGTGCCCCTCAGTGGGATAATGATTCATGCCAAAGTTGAAGGTAATGGGGTGAATCGTTTAAGAGAAAAAGGCACTAGTTTGAGACCAGCTAATGTCTAAGAATGGGACAAAACTGCACAATAAAAAAAATCATAACAATTTTTCTGTACATCCTAGCACATCTTTTCTATTGACTTTTTTGTAGGTCTTGCAGTCCTTCATTTGCCTACAAAGTTTCATAGCTTTAGGTCAAACCAAACAGGATTGACTGTAATCTTTCGACTAATGACATTTTTTGCAGCCACTAGGTCGCGCTAGCTTTAAACTGGAATATATTTTTGTCGATATGTTCAGGAGAATATTTTCATCCAATGTGTGAAATTGTGAGAAGATCAGATTATCTGGGTCAAATTACAGCAACTTTTACTGGACAGATAAAGCTTCCGAATGAAAATGGTCGTAGAGGCCACGCCCATTATCGGAACTTCGTAAAATTTGGTGGAGGTCAGCAGGGCTGTTTAGAGGCTTTTCAGACTTAATTTCAGCGATATTACTTCAAAGGGCTCAGCTAAACACATAAAAATGTTTCAAAAATGCTCTATTTTTGGCTGCCACTAGGTGGCGCTCGTACTATGACAAAAAATACGTTGATAGGTGTATTTCGCATTGGAAACCCATCAAATATATGAAGTTTAGAAAAGAAAAGACCATCTGGGTCCAAATACAGCAACTTTGTTCGTTTTGGCGAGACATCAGACTGACATTTTTGTTTGCCACTAGGTGGCCTTATAAGCAATTAAAGATCTTTTTAAACACATGTGTTAAGGGCTTAAGTCTTCATGTGTGTGTAAAGTTTCAGATTTTTCCAAACTTGTAAAGCTGAGTTATAAAGGTTTGTTTCACATGTGGCAAAGTAATCATCAAAGGCATAATATAAAGCCCCGCCCCCAACAAATTTGTTGGCAGATCTTCACAAAAATTTGAACACTTGTGCCTCTCAGTCAGATAAAACACCAAAGCAAATTTGAAGTCGATCGGGTCAAGCGTTTAGGAGAAAAAAGGAACAGTTCTGGACCTGCAAATGAGCAAAAAGGGGCCAAAAGTGCACATTCAAAAATTCATAAATGTCATTCTGTACATCTGAGCATATGGCTCGCGCTGACTTTTTTGTAGGGCTCGAGGTCCTACATAAGGCTACAAATTTTTGGAGCTCTAGGTCAAACGGGCCGGGAGTGAGAGGCTATTTTTCACTCATAAGGCCATTTTGGGGCCAATGACAGCCACTTTTTTCGTTTTGGCGAGTCATCTGACTTTGAGGTGGCATGCAGACTACGCCCATTATTGAAAAGAGGTAAAATTTTAAAACCTTAATATTCCATGTCTTAATGATATTCTGACCAATTTTCACTTGTTTTACTCAAACAAACTGAGCACAATACATGAAAGTGTAAAAAATGACATTTTAATCAACCACTAGGCGGCGCTAATAGGTATTAAAAAAAGTTTTTTTAAAGGTGTTAAAGACATAAGTTTCCATGTGTCTATGAAGTTTTAGATTTTTTTAAGCTAATACATCAAAGTTATTAAGGTTTATGTCCCTCTTGGCGAAGGAAAAATGGAACACATGATTTGAAGCCACGCCCCTATCATATATGTCAGCGGATCTGCACCAAATTTTGCCCAATTGTGCCCCTATGTCTGATTGTAGGGCAAATTTGAAGGCGATTGGGTAAAGCGTTTAGGAGAAACAAGGACCAGTTTGGGACCTGCAAACGTGCAAAAATGGGCCAAAAATGCACATTCAAAAATTCATAACTCTTTTTCTGTATATCTGAGCACATGGCTCGCGCTGACTTTTTTGTAGGTCTCTAGGTCCTACATATGCCTAAAAATTTTCGTAGCTCTAGGTCAAACGGGCCGGGACCAGGTGCTATTTTTCGACCTTAGGTGGCGCTGCAGAGCCATTTTTTTGCATTGTTTTGGGAAACACAAAAATATCAAATTTTTCACCGGGCCCGACAAATGTGCAAATTTTGGTGACTTTTCGTGCATGTTTAGGCCCTCAAAATGGAAAAGCGCTGCACAGTAAATAATAATAATAACTAAAGCTGCAAGCAGCTATGAAGGGCCCTCGCAGACCTGTGCACGTTGTGGTATGAACAGGTCGGGGTATGAACAAGGACTATGAATGATGAAAAATTAGTTGTAGATCCCTTCAGTGCAGGACCATTACCAAATTTGTAAAATTTAGACAAGGTGGGACAATGTGGGTGGAGTTACTGCAGCTTTTATTGTTCCAATTTTGTGACTTTCAATGCCATATAGGCCACACCCACTGTCGAAACATTGTACTGATTTGTGGAGGGCATAAGGCATGGCCACTGGCTTTTCAGAAAACATTTAAGGGATATCACTTCAAGGGGCTCAGCAGAGTACATAAAAACATTAAGGATTTGCTATATTTTTTGCTGCCATTAGGTGGCGCTCGTACTATGATAAAAAATAGGCTTGTAGGTGTGTTTCACATTGGACTCCCATCCCATCTATGAAGTTTTGCAAACATCAGATCATCTAGGTCCAATTACAGCAACTTTTACCGTTTTTGCGAGACATCAGACTTTGAGTTTTGCATAGAGGCCACACCCTTTAATGAAAAGTCATAAAAGTTGAGAACCTTAATGTTCCAATGTGTCATAGCTTTTCTGAACATTTTTGAGTTCATTTAGTCAAACAGGCATTTCACAGTACATAAAAGTATAAAAAATTAGATTTTTGTCCGCCACTGGGTGGCGCTGTAAATGATTTGAAAGTTTATCACATAGCTGTATTATTGCATGACTTTTAAAGGCCCAGGAAAGTTTCAGATGGTTTGAAGCTGTCATAGCTGAGTTATTAAGATTTTTGTCACTCTTGGCGAAGGAAGTATTAAACATAATTTGAAGCTCCGCCCCCATCTTTTATGTCAAGAGATCTTCAGGATATTTGGACTATGTGTGCCCCTCAGTTGGATAATGATTCATGCCAAAGTTGAAGGTAATGGGGTGAATCGTTTAAGAGAAAAAGGCACTAGTTTGAGACCAGCTAATGTCTAAGAATGGGACAAAACTGCACATTAAAAAAATTCATAACAATTTTTATGTACATCCCAGCACATCACTTCTATTAATTTTTTTGTAGGTCTTGCAGTCTTTCATTTGCCTACAAAGTTTCATAGCTGTAGGTCAAACCAAACAGGATTGACTGTAATCTTTCGACTGATGACATTTTTTGCAGCCACTAGGTGGCGCTAGCTTTAAACTGGAATATGTTTTTGTCGATATGTTTAGGAGAATATTTTCATGCAATGTGTGAAATTGTGAGAAGATCAGATCATCTGGGTCACGCTACAGAAACTTTTACTGGACAGATAAAGCTTCCGAATGAAAATGGTCGTAGAGGCCACGCCCATTATCGAAACTTCGTAAAATTTGGTGGAGATCAGCAGGGCTGTCTAGAGGCTTTTCAGACTTAATTTCAGCGATATTACTTCAAAGGGCTCAGCTAAACACATAAGAACGTTTAAAAAATGCTATATTTTTGGCTGCCACTAGGTGGCGCTCGCACTATAACAAAAAATATGTTAATAGGTGTATTCCGCATTGGAAACCCATCAAATATATGAAGTTTAGAAAAGATAAGACCATCTGGGACCAAACACAGCAACTTTGTTCGTTTTGGCGAGACATCAGACTGACATTTTTGTTTGCCACTAGATGGCCTCACAAGCAATTGAAGATTTGTTTAAACACTTGTGTTAAGGGCTTGAGTCTCCATGTGTCTGTGAAGTTTCAGATTTTTCTAAGCTTGTAAAGCTGAGTTATAAAGGTTTGTTTCACATGTGGCAAAGTAATCATCAAAGGCATAATATAAAGCCCCGCCCCAACATATTTGATGGCGGATCATCACAAAAATTTGAACAATTGTGCCTCACAGTCAGATAAAACATCACAGCAAATTTGAAGTTGATCGGGTCAAGCGTTTGGGAGAAAAAAGGAGCAGTTCGGGACCTGCAAATGAGCAAAAACAGGCCAAAGGTGCACATTCAAAAATTCATAACTCTCTTTCTGTACATCTGAGCACATGGCTCGCGCTGACTTTTTTGTAGGGCTCGAGGTCCTACATAAGGCTACAAATTTTTGTAGCTCTAGGTCAAACGAGCCGGGAGTGAGAAGCTATTTTCCACTCATAAGGCCATTTTGGGGCCAATTACAGCCACTTTTTTCGTTTTGGCGAGTCATCTGACTTTGAAGTGGCGTGCAGACCACGCCCATTATCGAAAAGGCATAAAATTTTAAAATCTTAATATTCCATGTCTTAATGATATTCTGACCAATTTTCACTTGTTTTACTCAAACAGACTGAGCACAATACATGGAAGTGTAAAAAATGACATTTTAATCAACCACTAGGCGGCGCTAGTAGGTATTAAAAAAAAATTATTTCAAAGGTGTTAAAGACATAATTTTCCATGTGTCTATGAAGTTTGAGATTTTTTTAAGCTAGTACAACAAAGTTATTAAGGTTTATGTCACTCTTGGCGAAGGAAAAATTGAACACATAATTTGAAGCCACGCCCCTATCATATATGTCAGCGGATCTGCACGACATTTTGCCCAGTTGTGGCCCTATGTCTAATTATAGACCACAGCAAATTTGAGGGTGATTGCGTAAAGCGTTTAGGAGAAACAAGGAGCAGTTTAGGACCTGCAAACGTGCAAAAATGGGCCAAAAATGCACATTCAAAAATTCATAACTCTTTTTCTGTACATCTGAGCACATGGCTTGCGCTGACTTTTTTGTAGGTCTCCAGGTCCTATATATGCCCAAAACATTTCGTAGCTCTAGGTGAACAAGCCAGGACCAGGTGCACTTTTTCGACCTTAGGTGGCGCTGCAGAGCCATTTTTTTTGCATTGTTTTGGGAAACACAAAAATATCAAATTTTTCACCGGGCCCGACAAATGTGCAAATTTTGGTGACTTTTCGTGCATGTTTAGGCCCTCAAAAATGGAAAAGCGCTGCACAGTAAATAATAATAATAACTAGAGCTGCAAGCAGCTATAAAGTGCCCTCGCAGACCTGTGCACGTTGGGGTATGAACAGGTCGGGGTATGAACAAGGACTATGAATGATGAAAAATTTGTTGTAGATCACTTCAGTGCAGGACTCTTACCAAATATGTAAAATTTAGACAAGGTGGGACAATGTGGGTGGAGTTACTGCAGCTTTTATTGTTCCAATTTTGTGACTTTCAATGCCATATAGGCCACAGCCACTGTCGAAACATTGTACTGATTTGTGGAGGGCATAAGGCATGGCCACTGGCTTTTCAGAAAACATTTAAGGGATATCACTTCAAGGGGCTCAGCAGAGTACATAAAAACATTAAGGATTTGCTATATTTTTTGCTGCCACTAGGTGGCGCTCGTACTATGATAAAAAATAGGCTTGTAGGTGTGTTTCACATTGGACTCGCATCCCAAATATGAAGTTTTGCAAACATCAGATAATCTAGGTCCAATTACAGCAACTTTTACCGTTTTGGCGAGACATCAGACTTTGAGTTTGCATAGAGGCCACGCCCTTTAATGAAAAGTCATATAAGTTGAGAACCTTAATGTTCCAATGTGTCATAGCTTTTCTGACCATTTTTGAGTTCATTTAGTCAAACAGGCATTTCACAGTACATAAAAGTATAAAAAATGAGATTTTTGTCGGCCACTGGGTGGCGCTGTAAATGATTTGAAAGTTTATCACATAGCTGTATTATTGCATGAATTTTAAAGGCCCAGGAAAGTTTCAGATGGTTTGAAGCTGTCATAGCTGAGTTAATAATATTTTTGTCACTCTTGGCGAAGGAAATATTAAACATAATTTGAAGCTCCGCCCCCATCTTTTATGTCAAGAGATCTTCACGATATTTGGACTATGTGTGCCCCTCAGTTGGATAATGATTCATGCCAAAGTTGAAGGTAATGGGGTGAATCGTTTAAGAGAAAAAGACACTAGTTTGAGACCAGCTAACGTCTAAGAATGGGACAAAACTGCACATTGAAAAAATTCATAACAATTTTTCTGTACATCCTAGCACATCACTTCAATTGACTTTTTTGTAGGTCTTGCAGTCTTTCATTTGCCTACAAAGTTTCATAGCTGTAGGTCAAACCAAACAGGATTGACTGTAATCTTTCAACTAATGACATTTTTTGCAGCCACTAGGTGGCGCTAGCTTTAAACTGGAATATATTTTTGTCGATATGTTCAGGAGAATATTATCATCCAATGTGTGAAATTGTGAGAAGATCAGATCATCTGGGTCAAATTACAGCAACTTTTACTGGACAGATAAAGCTTCGGAATGAAAATGGTCGTAGAGACCACGCCCATTATCGAAACTTCGTAAAATTTGGTGGAGGTCAGCAGGGCTGTCTAGAGGCTTAGCAGACTTAATTTCAGCGATATTACATCAAAGGGCTCAGCTAAACACATAAAAACGTTTAAAAAATGCTATATTTTTGGCTGCCACTAGGTGGCGCTCGCACTATAACAAAAAATACGTTGATAGGTGTATTCTGCATTGGAAACCCATCAAATATATGAAGTTTAGAAAAGATAAGACCATCTGGGACCAAACACAGCAACTTTGTTCATTTTGGCGAGACATCAGACTGACATTTTTGTTTGCCACTAGATGGCCTTATAAGCAATTGAAGATTTGTTTAAACATTTGTGTTAAGGGCTTGAGTCTCCATGTGTCTGTGAAGTTTCAGATTTTTCTAAGCTTGTAAAGCTGAGTTATAAAGGTTTGTTTCACATGTGGCAAAGTAATCATCAAAGGCATAATATGAAGCCCCGCCCCCAACATATTTGATTGCGGATCGTCACGAAAATTTGAACAATTGTGCCTCAGAGTCAGATAAAACATCACAGCAAATTTGAAGTCGATCGGGTCAAGCGTTTGGGAGAAAAAAGGAGCAGTTCGGGACCTGCAAATGAGCAAAAATGGGCCAAAAGTGCACATTCAAAAATTCATAACTCTCTTTCTGTAAATCTGAGCACATGGCTCGCGCTGACTTTTTTGTAGGGCTCGAGGTCCTACATAAGGCTACAAATTTTTGGAGCTCTAGGTCAAACGGGCCGGGAGTGAGAGGCTATTTTCCACTCATAAGGCCATTTTGGGGCCAATTACAGCCACTTTTTTTGTTTTGGCGAGTCATCTGACTTTGAGGTGGCGTGCAGACTACGCCCATTATCGAAAAGTCATAAAATTTTGAAACCTTAATATTCAATGTCTTATTGATATTCTGACCAATTTTCATTTGTGGTACTCAAACAGACTGAGCACAATACATGAAAGTGTAAAAAATGACATTTTAATCAACCACTAGGCGGCGCTAGTAGGTATTTAAAAAAACTTTTTTTAAAGGTGTTAAAGACATAAGTTTCCCTGTGTCTATGAAGTTTTAGATTTTTTTAAGCTAGTACATCAAAGTTATTAAGGTTTTTGTCCCTCTTGGCGAAGGAAAAATTGAACACATAATTTGAAGCCACGCCCCTATCATATATGCCAGTGGATCTGCACCAAATTTTGCCCACTTGTGCCCCTACGTGTGAATATGGACCACAGCAAATTTGAAGGTGATTGAGTAAAGCGTTTAGGAGAAACAAGGAGCAGTTTGGGACCTACACTTCAAGGGGCTCAGCAGAGTACGTAAAAACATTAAGGATTTGCTATATTTTTTGCTGCCACTAGGTGGCGCCCGTACTATGATAAAAAATAGGCTTGTAGGTGTGTTTCACATTGGACTCCCATCCCATATACGAAGTTTTAAAAATATCAGATCGTCTAGGTCCAATTACAGCAACTTTTACCGTTTTCGCGAGACATCGGATTTTGAGTTGGCATAGAGGCCACGCCCTTTATTGAAAAGTCATAAAAGTTGAGAACCTTAATGTTCCAATGTGTCATAGCTTTTCTGACCATTTTTTAGTTCATTTAGTCAAACAGGCATTTCACAGTACATAAAAGTATAAAAAATAAGATTTTTGTCCGCCACTGGGTGGCGCTGTAAATGATTTGAAAGTTTATCACATAGCTGTATTATTGCATTACTTTTAAAGGCCCAGGAAAGTTTCAGATGGTTTGAAGCTGTCATAGCTGAGTTATTAAGATTTTTGTCACTCTTGGCAAAGGAAGTATTAAACATAATTGGAAGCTCCGCCCCCATCTTTTATGTCAAGAGATCTTCACGATATTTGGACTATGTGTGCCCCTCAGTTGGATAATGATTCATGCCAAAGTTGAAGGTAATGGGGTGAATCATTTAAGAGAAAAAGGCACTAGTTTGAGACCAGCTAATGTCTAAGAATGGGACAAAACTTTAATTAAAAAAATTCATAACAATTTTTCTGTACATCCTAGCACATCACTTCTATTGACTTTTTTGTAGGTCTTGCAGTCCTTCATTTGCCTACAAAGTTTCATAGCTGTAGGTCAAACCAAACAGGATTGACTGTAATCTTTCGACCAATGACATTTTTTGCAGCCACTAGGTGGCGCTAGCTTTAAACTGGAATATATTTTTGTCGATATGTTCAGGAGAATATTTTTATCCAATGTGTGAAATTGTGAGAAGATCAGATCATCTGGGTCAAATTACAGCAACTTTTACTGGACAGATAAAGCTTCGGAATGAAAATGGTCGTAGAGGCCACGCCCCTTATCGAAACTTCGTAAAATTTGGTGGAGGTCATCAAGGCTGTTTAGAGGCTTTTCAGACTTAATTTCAGCGATATAACTTCAAAAGGCTCAGCTAAACACTTAAAAACGTTTAAAAAATGTTATATTTTTGGCTGCCACTAGGTGGCGCTCGCACTATAACAAAAAATACATTGATAGGTGTATTCCGCATTGGAAACCCATCAAATATATGAAGTTTAGAAAAGATAAGACCATCTGGGACCAAACACAGCAACTTTGTTCGTTTTGGCGAGACATCAGACTGACATTTTTGTTTGCCACTAGATGGCCTTATAAGCAATTGAAGATTTTTTTAAACACTTGTGTTAAGGGCTTGAGTCTCCATGTGTCTGTGAAGTTTCAGATTTTTCCAAGCTTGGAAAGCTGAGTGATAAAGATTTGTTTCACATGTGGAAAAGTAATCATCAAAGGCATAATATGAAGGCCCGCCCCCACCATATTTGATTGCGGATCGTCACGAAAATTTGAACAATTGTGCCTCAGAGTCAGATAAAACATCACAGCAAATTTGAAGTCGATCGGGTCAAGCGTTTGGGAGAAAAAAGGAGCAGTTCGGGACCTGCAAATGAGCAAAAACGGGCTAAAGGTGCACCTTCAAAAATTCATAACTCTCTTTCTGTACATCTGAGCACATGGCTCGCGCTGACTTTTTTGTAGGGCTCGAGGTCCTACATAAGGCTACAAATTTTTGGAGCTCTAGGTCAAACGGGCCGGGAGTGAGAGGCTATTTTCCACTCATAAGGCCATTTTGGGGCCAATTACAGCCACTTTTTTCATTTTGGCGAGTCATCTGACTTTGAGGTGGCGTGCAGACTACGCCCATTATCGAAATGTCGTAAAATTTTGAAACCTTAATATTCCATGTCTTAATGATATTCTGACCAATTTTCATTTGTTTTACTCAAACAGACTGAGCACAATACATGAAAGTGTAAAAAATAACATTTTAATCAACCACTAGGCGGCGCTAGTAGGTATTTAAAAAAACTTGTTTCAAAGGTGTTAAAGACATAAGTTTCCATGTATCTATGAAGTTTTAGATTTTTTTAAGCTAGTACAACAAAGTTATTAAGGTTTATGTCCCTCTTGGCGAAGGAAAAATTGAACACATAATTTGAAGCCACGCCCCTATCATATATGTCAGCGGATCTGCACCAAATTTTGCCCACTTGTGCCCCTATGTGTGAATATGGACCACAGCAAATTTGAAGGTGATTGAGTAAAGCGTTTAGGAGAAACAAGGAGCAGTTTGGGACCTGCAAACGTGCAAAAATGGGCCAAAAATGCACATTCAAAAATTCATAACTCTTTTTCTGTACATCTGAGCACATGGCTCGCGCTGACTTTTTTGTAGGTCTCTAGGTCCTACATATGCCTAAAAATTTTCGTAGCTCTAAGTCAAACGGGCCGGGACCAGGTGCACTTTTTCAACCTTAGGTGGCGCTGCAGAGCCATTTTTTTTGCATTGTTTTGGGAAACACAAAATTATCCAATTTTTAACCGGGCCCGACAAATGTGCAAAATTTGGTGACTTTTCGTGCATGTTTAGGCCCTCAAAAATGGAAAAGCGCTGCACAGTAAATAATAATAATAACTAGAGCTGCAAGCAGCTATAAAGGGCCCTCGCAGACCTGTGCACGTTGGGGTATGAACAGGTCGGGGTATGAACAAGGACTATGAATGATGAAAAATTTGTTGTAGATCACTTCAGTGCAGGACTATTACCAAATATGTAAAATTTAGACAAGGTCGGACAATGTGTGTGGAGTTACTGCAGCTTTTATTGTTCAAATTTTGTGACTTTCAATGCCATATAGGCCACACCCACTGTCGAAACATTGTACTGATTTGTGGGGGGCATAAGTTATGGCCACTGGCTTTTCAGAAAACATTTAAGGGATATATCACTTCAAGGGGCTCAGCAGAGTACATAAAAACATTAAGGATTTGCTATATGTTTTGCTGCCACTAGGTGGCGCTCGTACTATGATAAAAAATAGGCTTGTAGGTGTGTTTCACATTGGACTCCCATCCCATATATGAAGTTTTGCAAACATCAGATCATCTAGGTCCAATTACAGCAACTTTTACCGTTTTGGGGAGACATCAGACTTTGAGTTTGCATAGAGGCCACACCCTTTAATGAAAAGTCATAAAAGTTGAGAACCTTAATGTTCCAATGTGTCATAGCTTTTCTGACCATTTTTTAGTTCATTTAGTCAAACAGGCATTTCACAGTACATAAAAGTATAAAAAATGATATATTTGTCCGCCACTGGGTGGCGCTGTAAATGATTTGAAAGTTTATCACATAGCTGTATTATTGCATTACTTTGAAAGGCCCAGGAAAGTTTCAGATGGTTTGAAGCTGTCATAGCTGAGTTATTAAGATTTTTGTTACTCTTGGCAAAGGAAGTATTAAACATAATTTGAAGCTCCGCCCCCATCTTTTATGTCAAGAGATCTTCACGATATTTGGACTATGTGTGCCCCTCAGTTGGATAATGATTCATGCCAAAGTTGAAGGTAATGGGGTGAATCATTTAAGAGAAAAAGGCACTAGTTTGAGACCAGCTAATGTCTAAGAATGGGACAAAACTGCACATTAAAAAAATTCATAACAATTTTTCTGTACATCCTAGCACATCACTTGTATTGACTTTTTTGTAGGGCATTTAGTCATTCATTTGCCTACAAAGTTTCATAGCTGTAGGTCAAACCAAACAGGATTGACTGTAATCGTTCGACTAATGACATTTTTTGCAGCCACTAGGTGGTGCTAGCTTTAAACTGGAATATATTTTTGTCGATATGTTCAGGAGAATATTTTCATCCAATGTGTGAAATTGTGAGAAGATCAGATCATCTGGGTAAAATTACAGCAACTTTTACTGGACAGATAAAGCTTCGGAATGAAAATGGTCGTAGAGGCCACGTCCATTATCGAAACTTCGTAAAATTTGGTGGAGGTAAGCAAGGCTGTCTAGAGGCTTTTCAGACTTAATTTCAGCAATATTACATGAAAGGGCTCAGCTAAACACTTAAAAACGTTTAAAAAATGCTATATTTTTGGCTGCCACTAGGTGGCGCTCGCACTATAACAAAAAATACGTTGATAGGTGTATACTGCATTGGAAACCCATCAAATATATGAAGTTTAGAAAAGATAAGACCATCTGGGACCAAACACAGCAACTTTGTTCATTTTGGCGAGACTTCAGACTGAGATTTTTGTTTGCCACTAAATGGCCTTATAAGCAGTTGAAGATTTTTTTAAAGACTTGTGTTAAGGGCTCGAGTCTCCATGTGTCTGTGAATTTTCAGATTTTTCTAAGCTGGTAAAGCTGAGTTATAAAGATTTGTTTCACATGTGGCAAAGTAATCATCAAAGGCATAATATGAAGCCCCGCCCCCAACATATTTGATGGCGGATCATCACAAAAATTTGAACATTTGTGCCTCACACTCAGATAAAACATCACAGCAAATTTGAAGTCGATCGGGTCAAGCGTTTGGGAGAAAAAAGGAGCAGTTTGGGACCTGCAAATGAGCAAAAACGGGCCAAAGGTGCACATTCAAAAATTCATAACTCTCTTTCTGTACATCTGAGCATATGGCTCGCGCTGACTTTTTTGTAGGGCTCAAGGTCCTACATAAGGCTACAAATTTTTGTAGCTCTAGGTCAAATGGGCCGGGAGTAAGAGGCTATTTTCCACTCATAAGGCCATTTTGGGGCCAATTACAGCCACTTTTTTCGTTTTGGCGAGTCATCTGACTTTGAAGTGGCGTGCAGACCACGCACATTATCGAAAAGTCATAAAATTTTAAAATCTTAATATTCCATGTCTTAATGATATTCTGACCAATTTTCACTAGTTTTACTCAAACAGACTGAGCACAATACATGAAACTGTAAAAAATGACATTTTAATCAACCACTAGGCGGCGCTAGTAGGTATTGAAAAAAACTTTTTTCAAAGGTGTTAAAGACATAAGTTTCCATGTGTCTATGAAGTTTTTGATTTTTTTAAGCTAGTACATCAAAGTTATTAAGGTTTTTGTCCCTCTTGGCGAAGGAAAAATTGAACACATAATTTGAAGCCACGCCCCTATCATATATGTCAGCGGATCTGCACCAAATTTTGCCCACTTGTGCCCCTATGTCTAATTATAGACCACAGCAAATTTAAAGGCGATTGAGTAAAGCGTTTAGGAGAAACAAGGAGCAGTTTGGGACCTGCAAACGTGCAAAAATGGGCCAAAAATGCACATTCAAAAATTCATAACTCTTTTTCTGTACATCTGAGCACATGGCTCGCGCTGACTTTTTTGTAGGTCTCTAGGTCCTACATATGCCTAAAAATTTTCGTAGCTCTAGGTCAAACGGGCCGGGACCAGGTGCACTTTTTCGACCTTAGGTGGCGCTGCAGAGCCATTTTTTTTGCATTTTTTTAGGAAACACAAAAATATCCAATTTTTCACCGGGCCCGACAAATGTGCAAATTTTGGTGACTTTTCGTGCATGTTTAGGCCCTCAAAAATGGAAAAGCGCTGCACAGTAAATAATAATAATAATAATAATAATAATAATAATAATCTGGAGAAAAACAAGAGGGCTCTCGCAGCGGTAGCTGCTCGGGCCCTAACTAGAGCTGCAAGCAGCTATAAAGGGCCCTCGCAGACCTGTGCACGTTGGGGTATGAACAGGTCGGGGTATGAACAAGGACTATGAATGATGAAAAATTAGTTGTAGATCCCTTCAGTGCAGGACTATTACCAAATATGTAAAATTTAGACAAGGTGGGACAATGTGGGTGGAGTTACTGCAGCTTTTATTGTTCCAATTTTGTGACTTTCAATGCCATATAGGCCACACCCACTGTCGAGACATTGTACTCATATGTGGGGGGCATAAGGCATGGCCACTGGCTTTGCAGAAAACATTTTAAGGATATCACTTTAAGGGGCTCAGCAGAGTACATAAAAACATTAAGGATTTGCTATTTTTTTTTGCTGCCACTAGGTGGCGCTCGTACTATGATAAAAAATAGGCTTGTAGGTGTGTTTCACATTGGACTCCCATCCCATATACGAAGTTTTAAAAAATATCAGATCATCTAGTTCCAATTACAGCAACTTTTACCGTTTTGGCGAGACATCGGATTTTGAGTTGGCATAGAGGCCACGCCCTTTATTGAAAAGTCATAAAAGTTGAGAACCTTAATGTTCCAATGTGTCATAGCTTTTCTGACCATTTTTGAGTTCATTTAGTCAAACAGGCATTTCACAGTACATAAAAGTATAAATAATGAGATTTTTGTCAGCCACTGGGTGGCGCTGTAAATGATTTGAAAGTTTATCACATAGCTGTATTATTGCATGACTTTTAAAGTCCCAGGAAAGTTTCAGATGGTTTGAAGCTGTCATAGCTGAGTTATTAATATTTTTGTCACTCTTGGCGAAGGAAGTATGAAACATAATTTGAAGCTCCGCCCCCATCTTTTCTGTCAAGAGATCTTCACGATATTTAAACTATGTGTGCCCCTCAGTTGCATAATGATTAATGCCAAAGTTGAAGGTAATGGGGTGAATCGTTTAAGAGAAAAAGGCACTAGTTTGAGACCAGCTAATGTCTAAGAATGGGACAAAACTGCACATTAAAAAAATTCATAACAATTTTTCTGTACATCCTAGCACATCACTTCTATTGACTTTTTTGTAGGTCTTACAGTCCTTCATTTGCCTACAAAGTTTCATAGCTGTAGGTCAAACCAAACAGGATTGACTGTAATCTTTCGACTAATGACATTTTTTGCAGCCACTAGGTGGCGCTAGCTTTAAACTGGAATATATTTTTGTAGATATGTTCAGGAGAATATTTTCATCCAATGTGTGAAATTGTGAGAAGATCAGATCATCTGGGTCAAATTACAGCAACTTTTACTGGACAGATAAAGCTTCGGAATGAAAATGGTTGTAGAGACCACGCCCATTATCGAAACTTCGTAAAATTTGGTGGAGGTCAGCAGGGCTGTCTAGAGGCTTTGCAGACTTAATTTCAGTGATATTACATCAAAGGGCTCAGCTAAACACATAAAAACGTTTAAAAAATGCTATATTTTTGGCTGCCACTAGGTGGCGCTCGCACTATAACAAAAAATACGTTGATAGGTGTATTCCGCATTGGAAACCCATCAAATATATGAAGTTTAGAAAAGATAAGACCATCTGGGACCAAACACAGCAACTTTGTTCGTTTTGGCGAGACATCAGACTGACATTTTTGTTTGCCACTAGATGGCCTTATAAGCAATTGAAGATTTTTTTAAACACTTGTGTTAAGGGCTTAAGTCTTCATGTGTATGTGAAGTTTCAGATTTTTCTAAGCTTGTAAAGCTGAGTTATAAAGGTTTGTTTCACATGTGGCAAAGTAATCATCAAAGGCATAATATGAAGCCCCGCCCCCAACAGATTTGATTGCGGATCATCACAAAAATTTGAACAATTGTGCCTCACAGTCAGATCAAACATCACAGCAAATTTGAAGTCGATCGGGTCAAGCGTTTGGGAGAAAAAAGGAGCAGTTCGGGACCTGCAAATGAGCAGAAATGGGCCAAAAGTGCACATTCAAAAATTCATAACTCTCTTTCTGTACATCTGAGCACATGGCTCGCGCTGACTTTTTTGTAGGGCTCGAGGTCCTACATAAGGCTACAAATTTTTGTAGCTCTAGGTCAAATGGGCCGGGAGTAAGAAGCTATTTTCCACTCATAAGGCCATTTTGGGGCCAATTACAGCCACTTTTTTCGTTTTGGCGAGTCATCTGACTTTGAGGTGGCGTGCAGACCACGCCCATTGTCGAAAAGTCATAAAATTTTAAAATCTTAATATTCCATGTCTTAATGATATTCTGACCAAGTTTCACTTGTTTTACTCAAACAGACTGAGCACAATACATGAAACTGTAAAAAATGACATTTTAATCAACCACTAGGCGGCGCTAGTAGGTATTTAAAAAAACTTTTTTTAAAGGTGTTAAAGACATAAGTTTCCATGTGTCTATGAAGTTTTAGATTTTTTTAAGCTAGTACATCAAAGTTATTAAGGTTTTTGTCCCTCTTGGCGAAGGAAAAATTGAACACATAATTTGAAGCCACGCCCCTATCATATATGTCAGCGGATCTGCACCAAATTTTGCCCACTTGTGCCCCTATGTGTGAATATGGACCACAGCAAATTTGAAGGCGATTGAGTAAAGCATTTAGGAGAAACAAGGAGCAGTTTGGGACCTGCAAACGTGCAAAAATGGGCCAAAAATGCACATTCAAAAATTCATAACTCTTTTTCTGTACATCTGAGCACATGGCTCACGCTGACTTTTTTGTAGGTCTCTAGGTCCTACATATGCCTAAAAATTTTCGTAGCTCTAGGTCAAACGGGCCGGGACCAGGTGCACTTTTTGGACCTTAGGTGGCGCTGCAGAGCCATTTTTTTTGCATTGTTTTGGGAAACACAAAAATATCCAATTTTTCACCGGGCCCGACAAATGTGCAAATTTTGGTGACTTTTCGTGCATGTTTAGGCCCTCAAAAATGGAAAAGCGCTGCACAGTAAATAATAATAATAATAATAATAATAATAATAATAATAATAATCTGGAGAAAAACAAGAGGGCTCTCGCAGCGGTAGCTGCTCGGGCCCTAACTAGAGCTGCAAGCAGCTATAAAGGGCCCTCGCAGACCTGTGCACGTTGGGGTATGAACAGGTCGGGGTATGAACAAGGACTATGAACGATGAAATAGTAGTTGTAGATGACTTCAGTGCAGGACTCTTACCAAATATGTAAAATTTAGACAAGGTGGGACAATGTGGGTGGAGTTACTGCAGCTTTGATTGTTACAGTTTTGTAGCTTTCAATGCCGTATAGGCCACACCCACTGTGGAAACATCATACTGATTTGTGGAGGGCATAAGGCATGGCCACTGGCTTTTCAGAAAACATTTAAGGGATATCACTTCAAGGGGCTCAGCAGAGTACATAAAAACGTTAAGGATTTGCTATAGTTTTTGCTGCCACTAGGTGGCGCTCGTACTATGATAAAAAATAGGCTTGTAGGTGTGTTTCACATTGGACACCCATCCCATATATGAAGTTTTAAAAATATCAGATCGTCTAGGTCCAAATACAGCAACTTTTACCGTTTTCGCGAGACATCAGATTTTGAGTTGTAGTAGAGGCCACGCCCTTTAATAAAAAGTCATAAAAGTTGAGAACCTTAATGTTCCAATGTGTCATAGCTTTTCTGACCATTTTTTAGTTCATTTAGTCAAACAGGCATTTCACAGTACATAAAAGTATAAAAAATGAGATTTTTGTCCGCCACTGGGTGGCGCTGTAAATGATTTGAAAGTTTATCACATAGCTGTATTATTGCATGACTTTTAAAGTCCCAGGAAAGTTTCAGATGGTTTGAAGCTGTCATAGCTGAGTTATTAACATTTTTGTCACTCTTGGCGAAGGAAGTATTAAACATAATTTGAAGCTCCGCCCCCATCTTTTCTGTCAAGAGATCTTCACGATATTTGGACTATGTGTGCCCCTCAGTTGGATAATGATTCATGCCAAAGTTGAAGGTAATGGGGTGAATCGTTTAAGAGAAAAAGGCACTAGTTTGAGACCAGCTAATGTCTAAGAATGGGACAAAACTGCACATTAAAAAAATTCTTAACAATTTTTCTGTACATCCTAGCACATCACTTCTATTGACTTTTTTGTAGGTCTTGCAGTTCTTCATTTGCCTACAAAGTTTCATAGCTGTAGGTCAAACCAAACAGGATTGACTGTAATCTTTCGACTAATGACATGTTTTGCAGCCACTAGGTGGCGCTAGCTTTAAACTGGAATATATTTTTGTCGATATGTTCAGGAGAATATTTTCATCCAATGTGTGAAATTGTGAGAAGATCAGATCATCTGGGTCAAATTAGAGCAACTTTTACTGGACAGATAAAGCTTCGGAACGAAAATGGTCGTAGAGGCCACGCCCATTATCGAAACTTCGTAAAATTTGGTGGAGGTCAGCAGGGCTGTCTAGAGGCTTTTCAGACCTAATTTCAGCGATATTACATCAAAGGGCTCAGCTAAACACATAAAAACGTTTAAAAAATGCTCTATTTTTGGCTGCCACTAGGTGGCGCTCGCACTATAACAAAAAATACGTTGTTAGGTGTATTCCGCATTGGAAACCCATCAAATATATGAAGTTTAGAAAAGATAAGACCATCTGGGACCAAACACAGCAACTTTGTTCGTTTTGGCGAGACATCAGACTGACATTTTTGTTTGCCACTAGATGGCCTTATAAGCAATTGAATATTTTTTTAAACACTTGTGTTAAGGGCTTAAGTCTCCATGTGTCTGTGAAGTTTCAGATTTTTCTAAGCTTGTAAAGCTGAGTTATAAAGGTTTGTTTCACATGTGGCAAAGTAATCATCAAAGGCATAATATAAAGCCCCGCCCCCAACATATTTGATGGCGGATCGTCACAAGAATTTGAACAATTGTGCCTGACAGTCAGATAAAACATCACAGCAAATTTGAAGTCGATCGGGTCAAGCGTTTGGGAGAAAAAAGGAGCAGTTCGGGACCTGCAAATGAGCAAAAACGGGCTAAAGGTGCACATTCAAAAATTCATAACTCTCTTTCTGTACATCTGAGCATAGGGCTCGCGCTGACTTTTTTGTAGGGCTCGAGGTCCTACATAAGGCTACAAATTTTTGGAGCTCTAGGTCAAACGGGCCGGGAGTGAGAGGCTATTTTCCACTCATAAGGCCATTTTGGGGCCAATTACAGCCACATTTTTCGTTTTGGCGAGTCATCTGACTTTGAGGTGGCGTGCAGACTACGCCCATTATCGAAAAGTCGTAAAATTTTAAAACCTTAATATTCCATGTCTTAATGATATTCTGACCAATTTTCATTTGTTTTACTCAAACAGACTGAGCACAATACATGAAAGTGTAAAAAATGACATTTTAATCAACCACTAGGCGGCGCTAGTAGGTATTTAAAAAAACTTTTTTAAAAAGTGTTAAAGACATAAGTTTCCATGTGTCTATGAAGTTTTAGATTTTTTTAAGCTAGTACATCAAAGTTATTAAGGTTTTTGTCACTCTTGGCGAAGGAAAAATTGAACACATAATTTGAAGCCACGCCCCTATCATATATGTCAGCGGATCTGCACCAAATTTAGCCCACTTGTGCCCCTATGTGTGAATATGGACCACAGCAAATTTGAAGGCGATTGAGTAAAGCGTTTGGGAGAAACAAGGAGCAGTTTGGGACCTGCAAACGTGCAAAAATGGGCCAAAAATGCACATTCAAAAATTCATAACTCTTTTTCTGTACATCTGAGCACATGGCTCGCGCTGACTTTTTTGTAGGTCTCTAGGTCCTACATATGGCTAAAAATTTTCGTAGCTCTAGGTCAAACGGGCCGGGACCAGGTGCACTTTTTCGACCTTAGGTGGCGCTGCAGAGCCATTTTTTTTGCATTGTTTTGGGAAACACAAAAATATCCAATTTTTCACCGGGCCCGACAAATGTGCAAATTTTGGTGACTTTTCGTGCATGTTTAGGCCCTCAAAAATGGAAAAGCGCTGCACAGTAAATAATAATAATAATAACTAGAGCTGCAAGCAGCTATAAAGGGCCCTCGCAGACCTGTGCACGTTGGGGTATGAACAGGTCGGGGTATGAACAAGGACTATGAACGATGAAAAAGTAGTTGTAGATGACTTCAGTGCAGGACTCTTACCAAATATGTAATTTTTAGAAAAGGTGGGACAATGTGGGTGGAGTTACTGCAGCTTTTATTGTTCCAATTTTGTGACTTACAATGCCATATAGGCCACACCCACTGTCGAAACATCGTACTGATTTGTGGAGGGCATAAGGCATGGCCACTGGCTTTTCAGAAAACATTTAAGGGATATCACTTCAAGGGCCTCAGCAGAGTACATAAAAACATTAAGGATTTGCTATATTTTTTGCTGCCACTAGGTGGCGCTCGTACTGTGATAAAAAATAGGCTTGTAGGTGTGTTTCACATTGGACTCCCATCCCATATATGAAGTTTTGCAAACATCAGATCATCTAGGTCCAATTACAGCAACTTTTACCGTTTTGGGGAGACATCAGACTTTGAGTTTGCATAGAGGCCACGCCCTTTAATGAAAAGTCATAAAAGTTGAGAACCTTAATGTTCCAATGTGTCATAACTTTTCTGACCATTTTTTAGTTCATTTAGTCAAACAGGCATTTCACAGTACATAAAAGTATAAAAAATGAGATTTTTGTCCGCCACTGGGTGGCGCTGTAAATGATTTGAAAGTTTATCACATAGCTGTATTATTGCATGACGTTTAAAGTCCCAGGAAAGTTTCAGATGGTTTGAAGCTGTCATAGCTGAGTTATTAAGATTTTTGTCACTCTTGGCGAAGGAAGTATTAAACATAATTTGAAGCTCCGCCCCCATCTTTTATGTCAAGAGATCTTCACGATATTTGGCCTATGTGTGCCCCTCAGTTGGATAATGATTCATGCCAAAGTTGAAGGTAATAGGGTGAATGGTTTAAGAGAAAAAGACACTAGTTTGAGACCAGCTAACGTCTAAGAATGGGACAAAACTGCACATTGAAAAAATTCATAACAATTTTTCTGTACATCCTAGCACATCACTTCTATTGACATTTTTGTAGGTCTTGCAGTCCTTCATTTGCCTACAAAGTTTCATAGCTGTCAGTCAAACCAAACAGGATTGACTGTAATCTTACAACTAATTACATTTTTTGCAGCCACTAGGTGGCGCTAGCTTTAAACTGGAATATATTTTTGTCGATATGTTCAGGAGAATATTTTCATCCAATGTGTGAAATTGTGAGAAGATCAGATCATCTGGGTCAAATTACAGCAACTTTTACTGGACAGATAAAGCTTCGGAATGAAAATGGTCGTAGAGGCCACGCCCATTATTGAAACTTCGTAAAATTTGGTGGAGGTCAGCAGGGCTGTCTAGAGGCTTTTCAGACGTAATTTCAGCGATATTACTTCAAAGGACTCAGCTAAAAAAATAAAAACTATTAAAAAATGCTAGGTTTTTTGCTGCCACTAGGTGGCGCTCGCACTATAACAAAAAATACGATGATAGGTGTATTCCGCATTAGAAACCCATCAAATATATGAAGTTTAGAAAAGAAAAGACTATCTGGGTCAAAATACAGCAACTTTGTTCGTTTTTGCGAGACATCAGACTGACATTTTTGTTTGCCACTAGGTGGCCTTATAAGCAATTCAAGATATTTTTAAACACATGTGTTAAAGGCTTAAGTCTCCATGTGTCTGTGAAGTTTCAGATTTTTCCAAGCTTGTAAAGCTGAGTTATAAAGGTTTGTTTCACATGTGGCAAAGTAAACATCAAAGGTATAATATGAAGCCCCGCCCCCAACAAATTTGATGGCAGATCGTCACAAAAATTTGAACAATTGTGCCTCACAGTCAGATAAAACATCACAGCAAATTTGAAGTCGATCGGGTCAAGCGTTTGGGAGAAAAAAGGAGCAGTTCGGGACCTGCAAATGAGCAAAAACGGGCCAAAAGTGCACATTCAAAAATTCATAACTCTCTTTCTGTACATCTGAGCATATGGCTCGCGCTGACTTTTTTGTAGGGCTCGAGGTCCTACATAAGGCTACAAATTTTTGGAGCTCTAGGTCAAACGGGCCGGGAGTGAGAGGCTATTTTCCACTCATAAGGCCATTTTGGGGCCAATTACAGCCACTTTTTTCATTTTGGCGAGTCATCTGACTTTGAGGTGGCGTGCAGACTACGCCCATTATCGAAATGTCGTAAAATTTTAAAACCTTAATATTCCATGTCTTAATGATATTCTGACCAATTTTCATTTGTTTTACTCAAACAGACTGAGCACAATACATGAAAGTGTAAAAAATAACATTTTAATCAACCACTAGGCGGCGCTAGTAGGTATTTAAAAAAACTTTTTTCAAAGGTGTTAAAGACATAAGTTTCCATGTATCTATGAAGTTTTAGATTTTTTTAAGCTAGTACAACAAAGTTATTAAGGTTTATGTCACTCTTGGCGAAGGAAAAATTGAACACATAATTTGAAGCCACGCCCCTATCATATATGTCAGCGGATCTGCACCAAATTTTGCCCACTTGTGCCCCTATGTGTGAATATGGACCACAGCAAATTTGAAGGTGATTGAGTAAAGCGTTTAGGAGAAACAAGGAGCAGTTTGGGACCTGCAAACGTGCAAAAATGGGCCAAAAATGCACATTCAAAAATTCATAACTCTTTTTCTGTACATCTGAGCACATGGCTCGCGCTGACTTTTTTGTAGGTCTCTAGGTCCTACATATGCCTAAAAATTTTCGTAGCTCTAGGTCAAACGGGCCGGGACCAGGTTCACTTTTTCAACCTTAGGTGGCGCTGCAGAGCCATTTTTTTAGCATTGTTTTGGGAAACACAAAAATATCCAATTTTTCACCGGGCCCGACAAATGTGCAAATTTTGGTGACTTTTCGTGCATGTTTAGGCCCTCAAAAATGGAAAAGCGCTGCACAGTAAATAATAATAATAATAATAATAATAATAATAATAATAATAATAATAATAATAATCTGGAGAAAAACAAGAGGGCTCTCGCAGCGGTAGCTGCTCGGGCCCTAATAACTAGAGCTGCAAGCAGCTATAAAGGGCCCTCGCAGACCTGTGCACGTTGGGGTATGAACAGGTCGGGGTATGAACAAGGACTATGAATGATGAAAAATTAGTTGTAGATCCCTTCAGTGCAGGACTATTACCAAATATGTAAAATTTAGACAAGGTGGGACAATGTGGGTGGAGTTACTGCAGCTTTTATTGTTCCAATTTTGTGACTTTCAATGCCATATAGGCCACACCCACTGTCGAGACATTGTACTCATATGTGGGGGGCATAAGGCATGGCCACTGGCTTTGCAGAAAACATTTTAAGGATATCACTTTAAGGGGCTCAGCAGAGTACATAAAAACATTAAGGATTTGCTATTTTTTTTTGCTGCCACTAGGTGGCGCTCGTACTATGATAAAAAATAGGCTTGTAGGTGTGTTTCACATTGGACTCCCATCCCATATACGAAGTTTTAAAAAATATCAGATCATCTAGTTCCAATTACAGCAACTTTTACCGTTTTGGCGAGACATCGGATTTTGAGTTGGCATAGAGGCCACGCCCTTTATTGAAAAGTCATAAAAGTTGAGAACCTTAATGTTCCAATGTGTCATAGCTTTTCTGACCATTTTTGAGTTCATTTAGTCAAACAGGCATTTCACAGTACATAAAAGTATAAATAATGAGATTTTTGTCAGCCACTGGGTGGCGCTGTAAATGATTTGAAAGTTTATCACATAGCTGTATTATTGCATGACTTTTAAAGTCCCAGGAAAGTTTCAGATGGTTTGAAGCTGTCATAGCTGAGTTATTAATATTTTTGTCACTCTTGGCGAAGGAAGTATGAAACATAATTTGAAGCTCCGCCCCCATCTTTTCTGTCAAGAGATCTTCACGATATTTAAACTATGTGTGCCCCTCAGTTGCATAATGATTAATGCCAAAGTTGAAGGTAATGGGGTGAATCGTTTAAGAGAAAAAGGCACTAGTTTGAGACCAGCTAATGTCTAAGAATGGGACAAAACTGCACATTAAAAAAATTCATAACAATTTTTCTGTACATCCTAGCACATCACTTCTATTGACTTTTTTGTAGGTCTTACAGTCCTTCATTTGCCTACAAAGTTTCATAGCTGTAGGTCAAACCAAACAGGATTGACTGTAATCTTTCGACTAATGACATTTTTTGCAGCCACTAGGTGGCGCTAGCTTTAAACTGGAATATATTTTTGTAGATATGTTCAGGAGAATATTTTCATCCAATGTGTGAAATTGTGAGAAGATCAGATCATCTGGGTCAAATTACAGCAACTTTTACTGGACAGATAAAGCTTCGGAATGAAAATGGTTGTAGAGACCACGCCCATTATCGAAACTTCGTAAAATTTGGTGGAGGTCAGCAGGGCTGTCTAGAGGCTTTGCAGACTTAATTTCAGTGATATTACATCAAAGGGCTCAGCTAAACACATAAAAACGTTTAAAAAATGCTATATTTTTGGCTGCCACTAGGTGGCGCTCGCACTATAACAAAAAATACGTTGATAGGTGTATTCCGCATTGGAAACCCATCAAATATATGAAGTTTAGAAAAGATAAGACCATCTGGGACCAAACACAGCAACTTTGTTCGTTTTGGCGAGACATCAGACTGACATTTTTGTTTGCCACTAGATGGCCTTATAAGCAATTGAAGATTTTTTTAAACACTTGTGTTAAGGGCTTAAGTCTTCATGTGTATGTGAAGTTTCAGATTTTTCTAAGCTTGTAAAGCTGAGTTATAAAGGTTTGTTTCACATGTGGCAAAGTAATCATCAAAGGCATAATATGAAGCCCCGCCCCCAACAGATTTGATTGCGGATCATCACAAAAATTTGAACAATTGTGCCTCACAGTCAGATCAAACATCACAGCAAATTTGAAGTCGATCGGGTCAAGCGTTTGGGAGAAAAAAGGAGCAGTTCGGGACCTGCAAATGAGCAGAAATGGGCCAAAAGTGCACATTCAAAAATTCATAACTCTCTTTCTGTACATCTGAGCACATGGCTCGCGCTGACTTTTTTGTAGGGCTCGAGGTCCTACATAAGGCTACAAATTTTTGTAGCTCTAGGTCAAATGGGCCGGGAGTAAGAAGCTATTTTCCACTCATAAGGCCATTTTGGGGCCAATTACAGCCACTTTTTTCGTTTTGGCGAGTCATCTGACTTTGAGGTGGCGTGCAGACCACGCCCATTGTCGAAAAGTCATAAAATTTTAAAATCTTAATATTCCATGTCTTAATGATATTCTGACCAAGTTTCACTTGTTTTACTCAAACAGACTGAGCACAATACATGAAACTGTAAAAAATGACATTTTAATCAACCACTAGGCGGCGCTAGTAGGTATTTAAAAAAACTTTTTTTAAAGGTGTTAAAGACATAAGTTTCCATGTGTCTATGAAGTTTTAGATTTTTTTAAGCTAGTACATCAAAGTTATTAAGGTTTTTGTCCCTCTTGGCGAAGGAAAAATTGAACACATAATTTGAAGCCACGCCCCTATCATATATGTCAGCGGATCTGCACCAAATTTTGCCCACTTGTGCCCCTATGTGTGAATATGGACCACAGCAAATTTGAAGGCGATTGAGTAAAGCATTTAGGAGAAACAAGGAGCAGTTTGGGACCTGCAAACGTGCAAAAATGGGCCAAAAATGCACATTCAAAAATTCATAACTCTTTTTCTGTACATCTGAGCACATGGCTCACGCTGACTTTTTTGTAGGTCTCTAGGTCCTACATATGCCTAAAAATTTTCGTAGCTCTAGGTCAAACGGGCCGGGACCAGGTGCACTTTTTGGACCTTAGGTGGCGCTGCAGAGCCATTTTTTTTGCATTGTTTTGGGAAACACAAAAATATCCAATTTTTCACCGGGCCCGACAAATGTGCAAATTTTGGTGACTTTTCGTGCATGTTTAGGCCCTCAAAAATGGAAAAGCGCTGCACAGTAAATAATAATAATAATAATAATAATAATAACTAGAGCTGCAAGCAGCTATAAAGGGCCCTCGCAGACCTGTGCACGTTGGGGTATGAACAGGTCGGGGTATGAACAAGGACTATGAATGATGAAAAATGTAATGTAGATGACTTCAGTGCAGGACTATTACCAAATATGTAAAATTTAGACAAGGTGGGACAATGTGTGTGGAGTTACTGCAGCTTTTATTGTTCCAATTTTGTGACTTTCAATGCCATATAGGCCACACCCACTGTCGAAACATTGTACTGATTTGTGGGGGGCATAAGGCATGGCCACTGGCTTTTCAGAAAACATTTAAGGGATATCACTTCAAGGGGCTCAGCAGAGTACATAAAAACATTAAGGATTTGCTATATTTTTTGCTGCCATTAGGTGGCGCTCGTACTATGATAAAAAATAGGCTTGTAGGTGTGTTTCACATTGGACCCCCATCCCATATATGAAGTTTTGCAAACATCAGATCATCTAGGTCCAATTACAGCAACTTTTACCGTTTTGGGGAGACATCAGACTTTGAGTTTGCATAGAGGCCACGCCCTTTAATGAAAAGTCATAAAAGTTGAGAACCTTAATGTTCCAATGTGTCATAGCTTTTCTGACCATTTTTTAGTTCATTTAGTCACAGGCATTTCACAGTACATAAAAGTATAAAAAATGAGATTTTTGTCCGCCACTGGGTGGCGCTGTAAATGATTTGAAAGTTTATCACATAGCCATATTATTGCATTACTTGTAAAGGCCCAGGAAAGTTTCAGATGGTTTGAAGCTGTCATAGCTGAGTTATTAAGATTTTTGTCACTCTTGGCAAAGGAAGTATTAAACATAATTTGAAGCTCCGCCCCCATCTTTTATGTCAAGAGATCTTCACGATATTTGGACTATGTGTGCCCCTCAGTTGGATAATGATTCATGCCAAAGTTGAAGGTAATGGGGTGAATCGTTTAAGAGAAAAAGGCACTAGTTTGAGACCAGCTAATCTCTAAGAATGGGACAAAACTGCACATTAAAAAAATTCATAACAATTTTTCTGTACATCCTAGCACATCACTTCTATTAACTTTTTTGCAGGCCTTGCAGTCCTTCATTTGCCTACAAATTTTCATAGCTGTGGGTCAAACCAAACAGGATTGACTGTAATCTTTCGACTAATGACATTTTGTGCAGCCACTAGGTGGCGCTAGCTTTAAACTGGAATATATTTTTGTCGATATGTTCAGGAGAATATTTTCATCCAATGTGTGAAATTGTGAGAAGATCAGATCATCTGGGTCAAATTACAGCAACTTTTACTGGACAGATAAAGCTTCGGAATGAAAATGGTCATAGAGGCCACGCCCATTATCAAAACTTTGTAAAATTTGGTGGAGGTCAGCAGGGCTGTCTAGAGGCTTTTCAGACTTAATTTCAGCTATATAACTTCAAAGGGCTCAGCTAAACACATAAAAACGTTTAAAAAAAGCTATATTTTTGGCTGCCACTAGGTGGCGCTCGCACTATAACAAAAAATACGTTGATAGGTGTATTCCGCATTGGAAATCCATCAAATATATGAAGTTTAGAAAAGATAAGACCATCTGGGACCAAACAGAGAAACTTTGTTCGTTTTGGCGAGACATCAGACTGACATTTTTGTTTGCCACTAGATGGCCTTATAAGCAATAGAAGATTTTTTTAAACACTTGTGTTAAGGGCTTGAGTCTCCATGTGTCTGTGAAGTTTCAGATTTTTCCAAGCTTGGAAAACTGAGTTATAAAGATTTGTTTCACATGTGGAAAAGTAATCATCAAAGGCATAATATGAAGGCCCGCCCCCACCATATTTGATTGCGGATCGTCACGAAAATTTGAACACTTGTGCCTCACAGTCAGATAAAACATCACAGCAAATTTGAAGTCGATCGGGTCAAGCGTTTGGGAGAAAAAAGGAGCAGTTCAGGACCTGCAAATGAGCAAAAACGGGCTAAAGGTGCACCTTCAAAAATTCATAACTCTGTTTCTGTACATCTGAGCACATGGCTCGCGCTGACTTTTTTGTAGAAGTCGAGGTCCTACATAAGGCTACAAATTTTTGTAGCTCTAGGTCAAACGGGCCGGGAGTGAGAGGCTATTTTCCACTCATAAGGCCATTTTGGGGCCAATTACAGCCACTTTTTTCATTTTGGCGAGTCATCTGACTTTGAGGTGGCGTGCAGACTACGCCCATTATCGAAATGTCGTAAAATTTTAAAACCTTAATATTCCATGTCTTAATGATATTCTGACCAATTTTCATTTGTTTTACTCAAACAGACTGAGCACAATACATGAAAGTGTAAAAAATAACATTTTAATCAACCACTAGGCGGCGCTAGTAGGTATTTAAAAAAACTTTTTTCAAAGGTGTTAAAGACATAAGTTTCCATGTATCTATGAAGTTTTAGATTTTTTTAAGCTAGTACAACAAAGTTATTAAGGTTTATGTCACTCTTGGCAAAGGAAAAATTGAACACATAATTTGAAGCCACGCCCCTATCATATATGTCAGCGGATCTGCACCAAATTTTGTCCACTTGTGCCCCTATGTGTGAATATGGAAAACAGCAAATTTGAAGGTGATTGAGTAAAGCGTTTAGGAGAAACAAGGAGCAGTTTGGGACCTGCAAACGTGCAAAAATGGGCCAAAAATGCACATTCAAAAATTCATAACTCTTTTTCTGTACATCTGAGCACATGGCTCGCGCTGACTTTTTTGTAGGTCTCTAGGTCCTACATATGCCTAAAAATTTTCGTAGCTCTAGGTCAAACGGGCCGGGACCAGGTTCACTTTTTCAACCTTAGGTGGCGCTGCAGAGCCATTTTTTTAGCATTGTTTTGGGAAACACAAAAATATCCAATTTTTCACCGGGCCCGACAAATGTGCAAATTTTGGTGACTTTTCGTGCATGTTTAGGCCCTCAAAAATGGAAAAGCGCTGCACAGTAAATAATAATAATAATAATAATAATAATAATAATAATAATAATAATAATAATAATCTGGAGAAAAACAAGAGGGCTCTCGCAGCGGTAGCTGCTCGGGCCCTAATAACTAGAGCTGCAAGCAGCTATAAAGGGCCCTCGCAGACCTGTGCACGTTGGGGTATGAACAGGTCGGGGTATGAACAAGGACTAATAACGATGAAAAAGTAGTTGTAGATGACTTCAGTGCAGGACTCTTACCAAATATGTCAAAGTTAGACAAGGTGGGACAATGTGGGTGGAGTTACTGCAGCTTTTATTGTTCCAATTTTGTGACTTTCAATGCCATATAGGCCACACCCACTGTCGAAACATTGTACTGATTTGTGGAGGGCATAAGGCATGGCCACTGGCTTTTCAGAAAACATTTAAGGGATATCACTTCAAGGGGCTCAGCAGAGTACATAAAAACATTAAGGATTTGCTATATTTTTTGCTGCCACTAGGTGGCGCTCGTACTATGATAAAAAATAGGCTTGTAGGTGTGTTTCACATTGGACTCGCATCCCAAATATGAAGTTTTGCAAACATCAGATAATCTAGGTCCAATTACAGCAACTTTTATCGTTTTGGCGAGACATCAGACTTTGAGTTTGCATAGAGGCCACGCCCTTTAATGAAAAGTCATAAAAGTTGGGAACCTTAATGTTCCAATGTGTCATAGCTTTTCTGACCATTTTTGAGGTCATTTAGTCAAACAGGCATTTCACAGTACATAAAAGTATAAAAAATGAGATTTTTGTCCGCCACTGGGTGGTGCTGTAAATGATTTGAAAGTTTATCACATAGCTGTATTATTGCATGACTTTTAAAGGCGCAGGAAAGTTTCAGATGGTTTGAAGCTGTCATAGCTGAGTTAATAATATTTTTGTCACTCTTGGCGAAGGAAATATTAAACATAATTTGAAGCTCCGCCCCAATTTTTTATGTCAAGAGATCTTCACGATATTTGGACTATGTGTGCCCCTCAGTTGGATAATGATTCATGCCAAAGTTGAAGGTAATGGGGTGAATTTTTTAAGAGAAAAAGGCACTAGTTTGAGACCAGCTAATGTCTAAGAATGGGACAAAACTGCACATTAAAAAAAATCATAACAATTTTTCTGTACATCCTAGCACATCACTTCTATTGACTTTTTTGTAGGTCTTGCAGTCCTTCATTTGCCTACAAAGTTTCATAGCTCTAGGTCAAACCAAACAGGATTGACTGTAATCTTTCGACTAATGACATTTTTAGCAGCCACTAGGTGGCGCTAGCTTTAAACTGGAATATATTTTTGTCGATATGTTCAGAAGAATATTTTCATCCAATGTGTGAAATTGTGAGAAGATCAGATCATCTGGGTCAAATTACAGCAACTTTTACTGGACAGATAAAGCTTTGGATTGAAAATGGTCGTAGAGGCCACGCCCATTATCGAAACTTCGTAAAATTTGGTGGAGGTCAGCAAGGCTGTCCAGAGGCTTTGCAGACTTAATTTCAGCGATATTACTTCAAAGGGCTCAGCTAAACACATAAAAACGTTTAAAAAATGCTATAATTTTGGCTGCCACTAGGTGGCGCTCGCACTATAACAAAAAATAAGTTGATAGGTGTATTTCGCATTGGAAATCCATCAAATATGTAATGTTTAGAAAATATAAGACCATCTGGGTCCAAATACAGCAACTTTGTTCGTTTTGGCGAGACATCAGACTGACATTTTTGTTTGCCACTAGATGGCCTTATAAGCAATTGAAGATTTTTTTAAACACTTGTGTTAAGGGCTTAAGTCTTCATGTGTATGTGAAGTTTCAGATTTTTCTAAGCTTGTAAAGCTGAGTTATAAAGGTTTGTTTCACATGTGGCAAAGTAATCATCAAAGGCATAATATGAAGCCCCGCCCCCAACATATTTGATGGCGGATCATCACGAAAATTTGAACATTTGTGCCTCACAGTCAGATAAAACATCACAGCAAATTTGAAGTCGATCGGGTCAAGCGTTTGGGAGAAAAAAGGAGCAGTTCGGGACCTGCAAATGAGCAAAAACGGGCCAAAAGTGCACATTCAAAAATTCATAACTCTCTTTCTGTACATCTGAGCATATGGCTCGCGCTGACTTTTTTGTAGGGCTCGAGGTCCTACATAAGGCTACAAACTTTTGGAGCTCTAAGTCAAATGGGCCGGGAGTAAGAGGCTATTTTCCACTCATAAGGCCATTTTGGGGCCAATTACAGCCACTTTTTTCGTTTTGGCGAGTCATCTGACTTTGAAGTGGCGTGCAGACCACGCCCATTATCGAAAAGTCATAAAATATTAAAATCTTAATATTCCATGTCTTAATGATATTCTGACCAATTTTCACTTGTTTTACTCAAACAGACTGAGCACAATACATGAAACTGTAAAAAATGACATTTTAATCAACCACTAGGCGGCGCTAGTAGGTATTGAAAAAAACTTTTTTCAAATGTGTTAAAGACATAAGTTTTCATGTGTCTATGAAGTTTTAGATTTTTTTAAGCTAGTACATCAAAGTTATTAAGGTTTATGTCACTCTTGGCGAAGGAAAAATTGAACACATAATTTGAAGCCACGCCCCTATCATATATGTCAGCGGATCTGCACCAAATTTTGCCCACTTGTGCCTCTATGTGTGAATATGGACCACAGCAAATTTGAAGGCGATTGAGTAAAGCGTTTAGGAGAAACAAGGAGCAGTTTGGGACCTGCAAACGTGCAAAAATGGGCCAAAAATGCACATTCAAAAATTCATAACTCTTTTTCTGTACATCTGAGCACATGGCTCGCGCTGACTTTTTTGTAGGTCTCTAGGTCCTATATATGCCTAAAAATTTTCGTAGCTCTAGGTGAAACGGGCCGGGACCAGGTGCACTTTTTCAACCTTAGGTGGCGCTGCAGAGCCATTTTTTTTGCATTGTTTTGGGAAACACAAAAATATCCAATTTTTCACCGGGCCCGACAAATGTGCAAATTTTGGTGACTTTTCGTGCATGTTTAGGCCCTCAAAAATGGAAAAGCGCTGCACAGTAAATAATAATAATAATAATAATAACTAGAGCTGCAAGCAGCTATAAAGGGCCCTCGCAGACCTGTGCACGTTGGGGTATGAACAGGTTGGGGTATGAACAAGGACTATGAACGATGAAAAATTAGTTGTAGATGACTTCAGTGCAGGACTCTTATCAAATATGTAAAATTTAGACAAGGTGGGACAATGTGAGTGGAGTTACTGCAGCTTTTATTGTTCCAATTTTGTGACTTTCAATGCCATATAGGCCACACCCACTGTCGAATCATTGTACTAATTTGTGGAGGGCATAAGGCATGGCCACTGGCTTTTCAGAAAACATTTAAGGGATATCACTTCAAGGGGCTCAGCAGAGTACATAAAAACATTAAGGATTTGCTATATTTTTTGCTGCCACTAGGTGGCGCTCGTACTATGATAAAAAATACATTCTGTACATCCTAGCTCATCACTTCTATTGACTTTTTTGTAGGCCTTGCAGTCCTTCATTTGCCTACAAATTTTCATAGCTGTAGGTCAAACCAAACAGGATTGACTATAATCTTTCGACTAATGACATTTTTTGCAGCCACTAGGTGGCGCTAGCTTTAAACTGGAATATATTTTTGTCGATATGTTCAGGAGAATATTTTCATCCAATGTGTGAAATTGTGAGCAGATCAGATCATCTGGGTCAAATTACAGCAACTTTTACTGGACAGATAAAGTTTCGGAATGAAAATGGTCGTAGAGGCCACGCCCATTATCGAAACTTCGTAAAATTTGGTGGAGGTCAGCAAGGCTGTCTAGAGGCTTTTCAGACTTAATTTCAGCGATATTACTTCAAAGGGCTCAGCTAAACACATAAAAACGTTTAAAAAATGCTATATTTTTGGCTGCCACTAGGTGGCGCTCGCACTATAACAAAAAATACGTTGATAGGTGTATTCCGCATTGGAAACCCATCAAATATACGAAGTTTAGAAAAGATAAGACTATCTGGGACCAAACACAGCAACTTTGTTCGTTTTCGCGAGACATCAGACTGACATTTTTGTTTGCCACTAGATGGCCTTATAAGCAATTGAAGATTTTTTTAAACACTTGTGTTAAGGGCTTGAGTCTCCATGTGTCTGTGAAGTTTCAGATTTTTCTAAGCTTGTAAAGCTGAGTTATAAAGGTTTGTTTCACATGTGGCAAAGTAATCATCAAAGGCATACTATAAAGCTCCGCCCCCAACATATTTGATGGCGGATCATCACAAAAATTTGAACAATTGTGCCTCACAGTCAGATAAAACATCACAGCAAATTTGAAGTCGATCGGGTCAAGCGTTTGGGAGAAAAAAGGAGCAGTTCGGGACCTGCAAATGAGCAAAAACGGGCCAAAAGTGCACATTCAAAAATTCATAACTCTCTTTCTGTACATCTGAGCACATGGCTCGCGCTGACTTTTTTGTAGGGCTCAAGGTCCTACATAAGGCTACAAATTTTTGGATCTCTAGGTCAAACGGGCCGGGAGTGAGAGGCTATTTTCCACTCATAAGGCCATTTTGGGGCCAATTACAGCCACTTTTTTCGTTTTGGCGAGTCATCTGACTTTGAGGTGGCGTGCAGACTACGCCCATTATCGAAAAGTCGTAAAATTTTAAAACCTTAATATTCCATGTCTTAATGATATTCTGACCAATTTTCATTTGTTTTACTCAAACAGACTGAGCACAATACATGAAATTGTAAAAAATGACATTTTAATCAACCACTAGGCGGCGCTAGTAGGTATTTAAAAAAACTTTTTTTAAAGGTGTTAAAGACATAAGTTTCCATGTGTCTATGAAGTTTTAGATTTTTTTAAGCTAGTACATCAAAGTTATTAAGGTTTTTGTCCCTCTTGGCGAAGGAAAATTTGAACACATAATTTGAAGCCACGCCCCTATCATATATCTCAGCGGATCTGCACCAAATTTTGCCCACTTGTGCCCCTATGTGTGAATATGGACCACAGGAAATTTGAAGGCGATTGAGTAAAGCGTTTAGGAGAAACAAGGAGCAGTTTGGGACCTGCAAACGTGCAAAAATGGGCCAAAAATGCACATTCAAAAATTCATAACTCTTTTTCTGTACATCTGAGCACATGGCTCACGCTGACTTTTTTGTAGGTCTCTAGGTCCTACATATGCCTAAAAATTTTCGTAGCTCTAGGTCAAACGGGCCGGGACCAGGTGCACTTTTTCAACCTTAGGTGGCGCTGCAGAGCCATTTTTTTTGCATTGTTTTGGGAAACACAAAAATATCCAATTTTTCACCGGGCCCGACAAATGTGCAAATTTTGGTGACTTTTCGTGCATGTTTAGGCCCTCAAAAATGGAAAAGCGCTGCACAGTAAATAATAATAATAATAATAATAATAATAATAATAATCCGGAGAAAAACAAGAGGGCTCTCGCAGCGGTAGCTGCTCGGGCCCTAATAATCTGGAGAAAAACAAGAGGGCTCTCGCAGCGGTAGCTGCTCGGGCCCTAACTAGAGCTGCAAGCAGCTATAAAGGGCCCTCGCAGACCTGTGCACGTTGGGGTATGAACAGGTCGGGGTATGAACAAGGACTATGAACGATGAAAAATTAGTTGTAGTTGACTTCACTGCAGAACTCTTATCAAGTTTGTAAAATTTAGAAAAGGTGGGATAGTGTGGGTTGAATAACTGCAGCTTTTATTGTTACAGTTGTGTGACTTTGCACTGTCATATAGGCCACGCCCATTATCGAAACATTGTACTATTTGGTGGAAGGCATTAGGCGTGGCCAATGGCTTTTCAGACATTATTTAAGGGAGATCACTTCAAGGAGCTCAGCAGAGTACGTAAAAATGTAAAGGAATTGCTATATTTTTTGCTGCAACTAGGTGGCGCTCGTACTATGATAAAAAATTAGGTGTCCACACTTGTACGTGTGTTTCACATTGGACACCCATCCCATATACGAAGTTTTGCAAATATCAGATCATCTAGGTCCAATTACAGCAACTTTTACCGTTTTGGCGAGAAATCGGACTTTGAGCTGGCATAGAGGCCACGCCCTCTATGGAAAAGTCATAAAAGTTGAGAACCCTCATTTTCCACTCTCTCATAGCTTTTCTGACCACTTTTGAGGTTATTTAGTCAAACAGGCATTGCACAGCACATGAAAGTGTAAAAAACTGAGATTTTTGTCCGCCACTAGGTGGCACTGTAAATGATTTGGAAGTTTATCATATAGCTGTATTAGGGCATGACTTTTAAAGTCCCTGCAAAGTTTCACATGGTTTGCTGCTAAAACAGCTGAGTTATTAAGGTTTTTGTCACTCTTGGCAAAGGAAATATTCAAAAAAATTTGAAGCTCCGCCCACATCTTACAAGTCATGGGATCTTCACAATTTTTGGCATATTTGTGCCGCTATATCTGCTTATAGTCCATGCCAATGTAGAAGTTAATGGGGTGAACCGTTTAAGAGAAAAAGGCACTAGTTTTAGACCAGCTAATGTCTAAGAATGGGGCAAAATTGAACATTAAAAAAAATCATAACAATTATTCTGTACATCCTAGCACATCACTACTATTGACTTTTTTGTAGGTCTTACAATCCTACATGTGCCTAAAAAGTTTTATCGCTGTAGGTCAAACCAAACAGGATTGACTCCAGTCTTTCGACTAATGACATTTTTTGCAGCCACTAGGTGGCGCTAGCTTTAAACTGGAATATATGTTTGTTAATGTCTTCAGGAATAGATTTTCTTCCAATGTGTGAAATTGTGAGAAGATCAGATCATCTGGGTCAAATTACAGCAGCTTTTATTGGTCCAATAAAGCTTCGGAAGGAAAATGGACGTAGAGGCCACGCCCATTATCGAAACTTCGTAAAATTTGGTGGAGGTCAGCAAGGCTGTCTAGAGGCTTTTCAGACTTAATTTCAGCGATATTTCTTCAAAGGGCTCAGCTAAACACATAAATACGTTTAAAAAATGCTATATTTTTGGCTGCCACTAGGTGGCGCTCGCACTATAACAAAAAATACGTTGATAGGTGTATTCCGCATTGGAAACCCATCAAACATATGAAGTTTAGAAAAGATAAGACCATCTGGGACCAAACACAGCAACTTTGTTCGTTTTGGCGAGACATCAGACTGACATTTTTGTTTGCCACTAGATGGCCTTATAAGCAATTGAAGATTTTTTTAAACACTTGTGTTAAGGGCTTGAGTCTCCATGTGTCTGTGAAGTTTCAGATTTTTCTAAGCTTGTAAAGCTGAGTTATAAAGGTTTGTTTCACATGTGGCAAAGTAATCATCAAAGGCATAATATAAAGCCCCGCCCCCAACATATTTGATGGCGGATCATCACAAAAATTTGAACAATTGTGCCTCACAGTCAGATAAAACATCATAGCAAATTTGAAGTCGATCGGGTCAAGCGTTTGGGAGAAAAAAGGAGCAGTTCGGGACCTGCAAATGAGCAAAAACGGGCCAAAAGTGCACATTCAAAAATTCATAACTCTCTTTCTGTACATCTGAGCATATGGCTCGCGCTGACTTTATTGTAGGGCTCGAGGTCCTACATAAGGCTACAAACTTTTGTAGCTCTAGGTCAAATGGGCCGGGAGTAAGAGGCTATTTTCCACTCATAAGGCCATTTTGGGGCCGATTACAGCCACTTTTTTCGTTTTGGCGAGTCATCTGACTTTGAAGTGGCGTGCAGACCGCGCCCATTATCGAAAAGTCATAAAATTTTAAAATCTTAATATTCCATGTCTTAATGATATTCTGACCAATTTTCACTTGTTTTACTCAAACAGACTGAGCACAATACATGAAACTGTAAAAAATTACAGTTTAAGTAACCACTAGGCGGCGCTAGTAGGTATTTAAAAAAACTTTTTTTAAAGGTGTTAAAGACATAAGTTTCCATGTGTCTATGAAGTTTTAGATTTTTTTAAGCTAGTACATCAAAGTTATTAAGGTTTTTGTCCCTCTTGGCGAAGGAAAAATTGAACACATAATTTGAAGCCACGCCCCTATCATATATGTCAGCGGATCTGCACCAAATTTTGCCCACTTGTGCCCCTATGTCTAATTATATACCACAGCAAATTTGAAGGCGATTGAGTAAAGCGTTTAGGAGAAACAAGGAGCAGTTTGGGACCTGCAAACGTGCAAAAATGGGCCAAAAATGCACATTCAAAAATTCATAACTCTTTTTCTGTACATCTGAGCACATGGCTCGCGCTGACTTTTTTGTAGGTCTCTAGGTCCTACATATGCCTAAAAATTTTCGTAGCTCTAGGTCAAACGGGCTGGGACCAGGTGCACTTTTTCGACCTTAGGTGGCGCTGCAGAGTCTTTTTTTTTGCATTGTTTTAGGAAACACAAAAATATCCAATTTTTCACCGAACCCGACAAATGTGCAAATTTTGGTGACTTTTCGTGCATGTTTAGGCCCTCAAAAATGGAAAAGCGCTGCACAGTAAATAATAATAATAACTAGAGCTGCAAGCAGCTATAAAGGGCCCTCGCAGACCTGTGCACGTTGGGGTATGAACAGGTCGGGGTATGAACAAGGACTATGAATGATGAAAAAGTAGTTGTAGATCACTTCAGTGCAGGACTATTACCAAATATGTAAAAATTAGACAAGGTGGGACAATGTGTGTTGAGTTACTGCAGCTTTTATTGTTCCAATTTTGTGACTTTCGATGCCATATAGGCCACACCCACTGTCGAAACATTGTACTGATTTGTGGGGGGCATAAGGCATGGCCACTGGCTTTTCAGAAAACATTTAAGGGATATATCACTTCAAGGGGCTCAGCAGAGTACATAAAAACATTAAGGATTTGCTATATTTTTTGCTGCCACTAGGTGGCGCTCGTACTATGATAAAAAATAGGCTTGTAGGTGTGTTTCACATTGGACTCCCATCCCATATATGAAGTTTTGCAAACATCAGATCATCTAGGTCCAATTACAGCAACTTTTACCGTTTTGGGGAGACATCAGACTTTGAGTTTGCATAGAGGCCACACCCTTTAATGAAAAGTCATAAAAGTTGAGAACCTTAATGTTCCAATGTGTCATAGCTTTTCTGACCATTTTTTAGTTCATTTAGTCAAACAGGCATTTCACAGTACATAAAAGTATAAAAAATGATATTTTTGTCCGCCACTGGGTGGCGCTGTAAATGATTTGAAAGTTTATCACATAGCTGTATTATTGCATTACTTTTAAAGGCCCAGGAAAGTTTCAGATGGTTTGAAGCTGTCATAGCTGAGTTATTAAGATTTTTGTTACTCTTGGCAAAGGAAGTATTAAACATAATTTGAAGCTCCGCCCCCATCTTTTATGTCAAGAGATCTTCACGATATTTGGACTATGTGTGCCCCTCAGTTGGATAATGATTCATGCCAAAGTTGAAGGTAATGGGGTGAATCATTTAAGAGAAAAAGGCACTAGTTTGAGACCAGCTAATGTCTAAGAATGGGACAAAACTGCACATTAAAAAAATTCATAACAATTTTTCTGTACATCCTAGCACATCACTTGTATTGACTTTTTTGTAGGGCATGCAGTCCTTCATTTGCCTACAAAGTTTCATAGCTGTAGGTCAAACCAAACAGGATTGACTGTAATCGTTCGACTAATGACATTTTTTGCAGCCACTAAGTGGCGCTAGCTTTAAACTGGAATATATTTTTGTCGATATGTTCAGGAGAATATTTTCATCCAATGTGTGAAATTGTGAGAAGATCAGATCATCTGGGTAAAATTACAGCAACTTTTACTGGACAGATAAAAATTCGGAATGAAAATGGCCGTAGAGGCCACACCCATTATCGAAACTTCGTAAAATTTGGTGGAGGTCAGCAGGGCTGTCTAGAGGCTTTTCAGACTTAATTTCAGCGATATTACTTCAAAGGGCTCAGCTAAACACATAAAAATGTTTAAAAAATGCTATATTTTTGGCTGCCACTAGGTGGCGCTCGCACTATAACAAAAAATACGTTAATAGGTGTATTCCGCATTGGAAACCCATCAAATATATGAAGTTTAGAAAAGATAAGCCCATCTGGGACCAAACACAGCAACTTTGTTCGTTTTGGCGAGACATCAGACTGACATTTTTGTTTGCCACTAGATGGCTTTATAAGCAATTGAAGATTTTTTTAAACACTTGTGTTAAGGGCTTGAGTCTTCATGTGTCTGTGAATTTTCAGATTTTTCCAAGCTTGTAAAGCTGAGTTATAAAGGTTTGTTTCACATGTGGCAAAGTAATCATCAAAGGCATAATATAAAGCCCCGCCCCCAACATATTTGATGGCGGATCATCACAAAAATTTGAACAATTGTGCCTCACAGTAAGATAAAACATCACAGCAAATTTGAAGTCGATCAGGTCAAGGGTTTGGGAGAAAAAAGGAGCAGTTCGGGACCTGCAAATGAGCAAAAACGGGCCAAAGGTGCACATTCAAAAATTCATAACTCTCTTTCTGTACATCTGAGCATATGGCTCGCGCTGACTTTTTTGTAGGGCTCGAGGTCCTACATAAGTCTACAAATTTTTGGAGCTCTAGGTCAAACGGGCCGGGAGTGAGAGGCTATTTTCCACTCATAAGGCCATTTTGGGGCCAATTACAGCCACTTTTTTCGTTTTGGCGAGTCATCTGACTTTGAAGTGGCGTGCAGACCACGCCCATTATCGAAAAGTCGTAAAATTTTAAAGCCTTAATATTCCATGTCTTAATGATATTCTGACCAATTTTCATTTGTTTTACTCAAACAGACTGAGCACAATACATGAAAGTGTAAAAAATGACATTTTAATCAACCACTAGGCGGCGCTAGTAGGTATTTGAAAAAACTTTTTTCAAAGGTGTTAAAGACATAAGTTTCCATGTGTCTATGAAGTTTTAGATTTTTTTAAGCTAGTACATCAAAGTTATTAAGGTTTATGTCCCTCTTGGCGAAGGAAAAATACAACACATAATTTGAAGCCACGCCCCTATCATATATGCCAGCGGATCTGCACCAAATTTTGCCCACTTGTGCCCCTATGTGTGAATATGGACCACAGCAAATTTGAAGGTGATTGAGTAAAGCGTTTAGGAGAAACAAGGAGCAGTTTGGGACCTACAAACGTGCAAAAATGGGCCAAAAATGCACATTCAAAAATTCATAACTCTTTTTCTGTACATCTGAGCACATGGCTCGCGCTGACTTTTTTGTAGGTCTCTAGGTCCTACATATGCCTAAAAATTTTCGTAGCTCTAGGTCAAACGGGCCGGGACCAGGTGCACTTTTTCAACCTTAGGTGGCGCTGCAGAGCCATTTTTTTTGCATTGTTTTGGGAAACACAAAAATATCCAATTTTTCACCGGGCCCGACAAATGTGCAAATTTTGGTGACTTTTCGTGCATGTTTAGGCCCTCAAAAATGGAAAAGCGCTGCACAGTAAATAATAATAATAATAACTAGAGCTGCAAGCAGCTATAAAGGGCCCTCGCAGACCTGTGCACGTTGGGGTATGAACAGGTCGGGGTATGAACAAGGACTATGAATGATGAAAAAGTAGTTGTAGATGACTTCAGTGCAGGACTCTTACCAAATATGTAAAATTTAGACAAGGTGGGACAATTTGGGTTGAGTTACTGCCGCTTTTATTGTTACAGTTTTGTGACTTTCAATGCCATATAGGCCACACCCACTGTGGAAACATTGTACTCATTTGTGGAGGGCATAAGGCATGGCCACTGACTTTTCAGAAAACATTTAAGGGATACCACTTTAAGGGGCTCAGCAGAGTACATAAAAACATTAAGGATTTGCTATATTTTTTGCTGCCACTAGGTGGCGCTCGTACTATGATAAAAATAGGCTTGTAGGTGTGTTTCACAATGGACTCTCATCCCATATACGAAGTTTTAAAAATATCAGATCGTCTAGGTCCAATTACAGCAACTTTTACCGTTTTCGCGAGACATCGGATTTTGAGTTGGCATAGAGGCCACGCCCTTTAATGAAAAGTCATAAAAGTTGAGAACCTTAATGTTACAATGTGTCATAGCTTTTCTGACCATTTTTTAGTTCATTTAGTCAAACAGGCATTTCACAGTATCGTTTAAGAGAAAAAGGCACTAGTTTGAGACCAGCTAATGTCTAAGAATGGGACAAAACTGCACATTAAAAAAATTCATAACAATTTTTCTGTACATCCTAGCACATCATTTCTATTGACTTTTTTGTAGGTCTTACAGTCCTTCATTTGCCTACAAAGTTTCATAGCTCTAGGTCAAACCAAACAGGATTGACTGTAATCTTTCGACTAATGACATTTTTTGCAGCCACTAGGTGGCGCTAGCTTTAAACTGGAATATATTTTTGTCGATATGTTCAGGAGAATTATTTCATCCAATGTGTGAAATTGTGAGAAGATCAGATCATCTGGGTCAAATTATGGCAACTTTTACTGGACAGATAAAGCTTCGGAATGAAAATGGTCATAGAGGCCACGGCCATTATCGAAACTTCGTAAAATTTGGTGGAGGTCAGCAAGGCTGTCTAGAGGCTTTTCACACTTAATTTCAGCGATATTACTTCAAAGGGCTCAGCTAAACACATAAAAACGTTTAAAAAATGCTATATTATTGGCTGCCACTAGGTGGCGCTCGTACTATGGCAAAAAATACGTTGATAGGTGTATTTCGCATTGGAAACCCATCAAATATATGAAGTTTAGAAAAGAAAAGACCATCTGGGTCCAAATACAGCAACTTTGTTCGTTTTGGCCAGACATCAGACTGACATTTTTGTTTGCCACTAGATGGCCTTATAAGCAATTGAATATTTTTTTAAACACTTGTGTTAAGGGCTTGAGTCTCCATGTGTCTGTGAAGTTTCAGATTTTTCTAAGCTTGTAAAGCTGAGTTATAAAGGTTTGTTTCACATGTGGCAAAGTAATCATCAAAGGCATAATATAAAGCCCCGCCCCCAACATATTTGATGGCGGATCATAACAAAAATTTGAACAATTGTGCCTCACAGTCAGATAAAACATCACAGCAAATTTGAAGTCGATCGGGTCAAGCGTTTGGGAGAAAAAAGGAGCAGTTCGGGACCTGCAAATGAGCAAAAACGGGCCAAAAGTGCACATTCAAAAATTCATAACTCTCTTTCTGTACATCTGAGCATATGGCTCGCGCTGACTTTTTTGTAGGGCTTGAGGTCCTACATAAGGCTACAAATTTTTGTAGCTGTAGGTCAAACGAGCCGGGAGTGAGAGGCTATTTTCCACTCATAAGGCCATTTTGGGGCCAATTACAGCCACTTTTTTTGTTTTGGCGAGTCATCTGACTTTGAGGTGGCGTGCAGACTACGCCCATTATCGAAAAGTCATAAAATTTTGAAACCTTAATATTCCATGTCTTATTGATATTCTGACCAATGTTCATTTGTTGTACTACAACAGACTGAGCACAATACATGAAAGTGTAAAAAATGACATTTTAATCAACCACTAGGCGGCGCTAGTAGGTATTTAAAAAAACTTTTTTTAAAGGTGTTAAAGACATAAGTCTCCATGTGTCTATGAAGTTTTAGATTTTTTTAAGCTAGTACATCAAAGTTATTTAGGTTTTTGTCCCTCTTGGCGAAGGAAAAATTGAACACATAATTTGAAGCCACGCCCCTATCATATATGCCAGCGGATCTGCACCAAATTTTGCCCACTTGTGCCCCTACGTGTGAATATGGACCACAGCAAATTTGAAGGTGATTGAGTAAAGCGTTTAGGAGAAACAAGGAGCAGTTTGGGACCTACAAACGTGCAAAAATGGGCCAAAAATGCACATTCAAAAATTCATAACTCTTTTTCTGTACATCTGAGCACATGGCTCGCGCTGACTTTTTTGTAGGGTCTAGGTCCTACATATGCCTAAAAATTTTCGTAGCTCTAGGTCAAACGGGCCGGGACCAGGTGCACTTTTTCGACCTTAGGTGGCGCTGCAGAGCCATTTTTTTTGCATTGTTTTGGGAAACACAAAAATATCCAATTTTTCACCGGGCCCGACAAATGTGCAAATTTTGGTGACTTTTCGTGCATGTTTAGGCCCTCAAAAATGGAAAAGCGCTGCACAGTAAATAATAATAATAACTAGAGCTGCAAGCAGCTATAAAGGGCCCTCGCAGACCTGTGCACGTCAGGGTATGAACAGGTCGGGGTATGAACAAGGACTATGAATGATGAAAAATTTGTTGTAGATCACTTCAGTGCAGGACTATTACCAAATATGTAAAATTTAGACAAGGTGGGACAATGTGTGTGGAGTTACTGCAGCTTTTATTGTTCCAATTTTGTGACTTTCAATGCCATATAGGCCACACCCACTGTCGAAACATTGTACTGATTTGTGGGGGGCATAAGGCATGGCCACTGGCTTTTCAGAAAACATTTAAGGGATATCACTTCAAGGGGGTCAGCAGAGTACATAAAAACATTAAGGATTTGCTATATTTTTTGCTGCCACTAGGTGGCGCTCGTACTATGATAAAAAAATAGGCTTGTAGGTGTGTTTCACATTGGACTCCCATCCCATATACGAAGTTTTAAAAATATAAGATCGTCTAGGTTCAATTACAGCAACTTTTACCGTTTTCGCGAGACATCGGATTTGGAGTTGGCATAGAGGCCACGCCCTTTAATGAAAAGTCATAAAAGTTGAGAACCTTAATGTTCTAATGTGTCATAGCTTTTCTGACCATTTTTGTGTTCATTTAGTCAAACAGGCATTTCACAGTACATAAAAGTATAAAAAATGAGAATTTTGTCTGCCACTGGGTGGCGCTGTAAATTATTTGAAAGTTTATCACATAGCTGTAATATTGCATGACTTTTAAAGTCCCAGGAAAGTTTCAGATGGTTTGAAGCTGTCATAGCTGAGTTATTAACATTTTTGTCACTCTTGGCGAAGGAAGTATTAAACATAATTTGAAGCTCCGCCCCCATCTTTTCTGTCAAGAGATCTTCACGATATTTGGACTATGTGTGCCCCTCAGTTGGATAATGATTCATGCCAAAGTTGAAGGTAATGGGGTGAATCGTTTAAGAGAAAAAGGCACTAGTTTGAGACCAGCTAATGTCTAAGAATGGGACAAAACTGCACATTAAAAAAATTCTTAACAATTTTTCTGTACATCCTAGCACATCACTTCCATTGACTTTTTTGTAGGTCTTGCAGTCCTTCATTTGCCTACAAAGTTTCATAGCTGTAGGTCAAACCAAACAGGATTGACTGTAATCTTTCGACTAATGACATTTTTTGCAGCCACTAGGTGGCGCTAGCTTTAAACTGGAATATATTTTTGTCGATATGTTCAGGAGAATATTTTCATCCAATGTGTGAAATTGTGAGAAGATCAGATCATCTGGGTCAAATTACAGCAACTTTTACTGGACAGATAAAGCTTCGGAATGAAAATGGTCGTAGAGGCCACGCCCATTATCGAAACTTCGTAAAATTTGGTGGAGGTCAGCAGGGCTGTCTAGAGGCTTTTCAGACCTAATTTCAGCGATATTACATCAAAGGGCTCAGCTAAACACATGAAAAAGTTTAAAAAATGCTCTATTTTTGGCTGCCACTAGGTGGCGCTCGCACTATAACAAAAAATACGTTGTTAGGTGTATTCCGCATTGGAAACCCATCAAATATATGAAGTTTAGAAAAGATAAGACCATCTGGGACCAAACACAGCAACTTTGTTCGTTTTGGCGAGACATCAGACTGACATTTTTGTTTGCCACTAGATGGCCTTATAAGCAATTGAATATTTTTTTAAACACTTGTGTTAAGGGCTTGAGTCTCCATGTGTCTGTGAAGTTTCAGATTTTTCTAAGCTTGTAAAGCTGAGTTATAAAGGTTTGTTTCACATGTGGCAAAGTAATCATCAAAGGCATAATATAAAGCCCCGCCCCCAACATATTTGATGGCGGATCATCACAAAAATTTGAACAATTGTGCCTGACGGTCAGATAAAACATCACAGCAAATTTGAAGTCGATCGGGTCAAGCGTTTGGGAGAAAAAAGGAGCAGTTCGGGACCTGCAAATGAGCAAAAACGGGCTAAAGGTGCACATTAAAAAATTCATAACTCTCTTTCTGTACATCTGAGCATAGGGCTCGCACTGACTTTTTTGTAGGGCTCGAGGTCCTACATAAGGCTACAAATTTTTGGAGCTCTAGGTCAAACGGGCCGGGAGTGAGAGGCTATTTTCCACTCGTAAGGCCATTTTGGGGCCAATTACAGCCACTTTTTTCGTTTTGGCGAGTCATCTGACTTTGACGTGGCGTGCAGACTACGCCCATTATCGAAAAGTCGTAAAATTTTAAAACCTTAATATTCCATGTCTTAATGATATTCTGACCAAATTTCATTTGTTTTACTCAAACAGACTGAGCACAATACATGAAAGTGTAAAAAATGACATTTTAATCAACCACTAGGCGGCGCTAGTAGGTATTTAAAAAAAACTTTTTTTAAAGGTGTTAAAGACATAAGTTTCCATGTGTCTATGAAGTTTTAGATTTTTTTAAGCTAGTACATCAAAGTTATTAAGGTTTTTGTCACTCTTGGCGAAGGAAAAATTGAACACATAATTTGAAGCCACGCCCCTATCATATATGTCAGCGGATCTGCACCAAATTTTGCCCACTTGTGCCCCTATGTGTGAATATGGACCACAGCAAATTTGAAGGCGATTGAGTAAAGCGTTTGGGAGAAACAAGGAGCAGTTTGGGACCTGCAAACGTGCAAAAATGGGCCAAAAATGCACATTCAAAAATTCATAACTCTTTTTCTGTACATCTGAGCACATGGCTCGCGCTGACTTTTTTGTAGGTCTCTAGGTCCTACATATGCCTAAAAATTTTCGTAGCTCTAGGTCAAACGGGCCGGGACCAGGTGCACTTTTTCGACCTTAGGTGGCGCTGCAGAGCCATTTTTTTTGCATTGTTTTGGGAAACACAAAAATATCCAATTTTTCACCGGGCCCGACGAATGTGCAAATTTTGGTGACTTTTCGTGCATGTTTAGGCCCTCAAAAATGGAAAAGCGCTGCACAGTAAATAATAATAATAATAATAATAATAATAATAATAATAATAATAATAATAATAATCTGGAGAAAAACAAGAGGGCTCTCGCAGCGGTAGCTGCTCGGGCCCTAATAATAATAACTAGAGCTGCAAGCAGCTATAAAGGGCCCTCGCAGACCTGTGCACGTTGGGGTATGAACAGGTCGGGGTTTGAACAAGGAATATGAATGATGAAAAATTTGTTGTAGATCACTTCCGTGCAGGACTATTACCAAATATGTAAAATTTTGACAAAGTGGGACAATGTGTGTGGAGTTACTGCAGCTTTTATTGTTCCAATTTTGTGACTTTCAATGCCATATAGGCCACACCCACTGTCGAAACATTGTACTGATTTGTGGGGGGCATAAGGCATGGGCACTGGCTTTTCAGAAAATTTTTAGGGGTTTCACTTCAAGGGGCTCAGCAGAGTACATAAAAACATTAAGGATTTGCTATATTTTTTGCTGCCACTAGGTGGCGCTCGTACTATGATAAAAAATAGGCTTGTAGGTGTGTTTCACATTGGACTCCCATCCCATATATGAAGTTTTGCAAACATCAGATCATCTAGGTCCAATTACAGCATTTTTTACCGTTTTGGGGAGACATCAGACTTTGAGTTTGCATAGAAAACACGCCCTTTAATGAAAAGTCATAAAAGTTGAGAACCTTAATGTTCCAATGTGTCATAGCTTTTCTGACCATTTTTTAGTTCATTTAGTCAAACAGGCATTTCACAGTACATAAAAGTATAAAAAATTAGATTTTTGTCCGCCACTGGGTGGCGCTGTAAATGATTTGAAAGTTTATCACATAGCTGTGTTATTGCATTACTTTTAAAGGCCCAGGAAAGTTTCAGATGGTTTGAAGCTGTCATAGCTCAGTTATTAAGATTTTTGTCACTCTTAGCAAAGGAAGTATTAAACATAATTTGAAGCTCCGCCCCCATCTTTTATGTCTAGAGATCTTCACGATATTTGGACTATGTGTGCCCCTCAGTTGGATAATGGTTCATGCCAAAGTTGAAGGTAATGGGGTGAATCGTTTAAAAGAAAAAGGCACTAGTTTGAGACCAGCTAATGTCTAAGAATGGGACAAAACTGCACATTAAAAAAATTCATAACAATTTTTCTGTACATCCTAGCACATCACTTCTATTGACTTTTTTGTAGGTCTTGCAGTCCTTCATTTGCCTACAAAGTTTCATAGCTGTAGGGCAAACCAAACAGGATTGACTGTAATCTTTCGACTAATGACATTTTTTGCAGCCACTAAGTGGCGCTAGCTTTAAACTGGAATATATTTTTGTCGATATGTTCAGGAGAATATTTTCATCCAATGTGTGAAATTGTGAGAAGATCAGATCATCTGGGTCAAATTACAGCAACTTTTACTGGACAGATAAAGCTTCGGAATAATAATGGTGGTAGAGGCCACGCCCATTATCGAAACTTCGTAAAAATTAGTGGAGGCCAGCAGGGCTGTCTAGAGGCTTTTCAGACTTAATTTCAGCGATATTACTTCAAAGGGCTCAGCTAAACACATAAAAACGTTTAAAAAATGCTATATTTTTGGCTGCCACTAGGTGGCGCTCGCACTATAACAAAAAAAAACGTTGATAGGTGTATTTCGCATTGGAAACCCATCAAATATATGAAGTTTAGAAAAGATAAGACCATCTGGGACCAAACACAGCAACTTTGTTCGTTTTGGCGAGACATCAGACTGACATTTTTGTTTGCCACTAGATGGCCTTATAAGCAATTGAAGATTTTTTTAAACACTTGTATTAAGGGCTTGAGTCTCCATGTGTCTGTGAAGTTTCAGATTTTTCCAAGCTTGGAAAGCTGAGTTATAAAGGTTTGTTTCACATGTGGCAAAGTAATCATCAAAGGCTTAATATGAAGCCCCGCCCCCAACATATTTGTTGGTGGATCGTCACGAAAATTTGAACAATTGTGCCTCACAGTCAGATAAAACATCACAGCAAATTTGAAGTCGATCGGGTCAAGCGTTTGGGAGAAAAAAGGAGCAGTTCGGGACCTGCAAATGAGCAAAAACGGGCCAAAGGTGCACATTCAAAAATTCATAACTCTCTTTCTGTACATCTGAGCATATGGCTCACGCTGACTTTTTTGTAGGGCTTGAGGTCCTACATAAGGCTACAAATTTTTGTAGCTCTAGGTCAAATGGGCCGGGAGTAAGAGGCTATTTTCCACTCATAAGGCCATTTTGGGGCCAATTACAGCCACTTTTTTCGTTTTGGCGAGTCATCTGACTTTGAGGTGGCGTGCAGACTACGCCCATTATCAAAAAGTCGTAAAATTTTAAAACCTTAATATTCCATGTCTTATTGATATTCTGACCAATTTTCATTTGTTTTACTCAAACAGACTGAGCACAATACATGAGAGTGTAAAAAATGACATTTTAATCAACCACTAGGCGGTGCTAGTAGGTATTTAAAAAAACTTTTTTTTAAAGGTGTTAAAGACATAAGTTTCCATGTGTCTATGAAGTTTTAGATTTTTTTAAGCTAGTACATCAAAGTTATTAAGGTTTTTGTCCCTCTTGGCGAAGGAAAAATTGAACACATTATTTGAAGCCACGCCCCTATCATATATGTCAGCGGATCTGCACCAAATTTCGCACACTTGTGCCCCTATGTGTGAATATGGACCACAGCAAATTTGAAGGTGATTGAGTAAAGCGTTTAGGAGAAACAAGGAGCAGTTTGGGACCTACAAACGTGCAAAAATGGGCCAAAAATGCACATTCAAAAATTCATAACTCTTTTTCTGTACATCTGAGCACATGGCTCGCGCTGACTTTTTTGTAGGTCTCTAGGTCCTACATATGCCAAAAATTTTTCGTAGCTCTAGGTCAAACGGGCCGGGACCAGGTGCACTTTTTCGACCTTAGGTGGCGCTGCAGAGCCATTTTTTTTGCATTGTTTTGGGAAACACAAAAATATCCAATTTTTCACCGGGCCCGACAAATGTGCAAATTTTGGTGACTTTTCGTGCATGTTTAGGCCCTCAAAAATGGAAAAGCGCTGCACAGTAAATAATAATAATAATAATAATAATAATAATAATAAGAATAATAATCTGGAGAAAAACAAGAGGGCTCTCGCAGCGGTAGCTGCTCGGGCCCTAACTAGAGCTGCAAGCAGCTATAAAGGGCCCTCGCAGACCTGTGCACGTTGGGGTATGAACAGGTCGGGGTATGAACAAGGACTATGAACGATGAAATAGTAGTTGTAGATGACTTCAGTGCAGGACTCTTACCAAATATGTAAAATTTAGACAAGGTGGGACAATGTGGGTGGAGTTACTGCAGCTTTGATTGTTACAGTTTTGTAGCTTTCAATGCCGTATAGGCCACACCCACTGTGGAAACATCATACTGATTTGTGGAGGGCATAAGGCATGGCCACTGGCTTTTCAGAAAACATTTAAGGGATATCACTTCAAGGGGCTCAGCAGAGTACATAAAAACGTTAAGGATTTGCTATAGTTTTTGCTGCCACTAGGTGGCGCTCGTACTATGATAAAAAATAGGCTTGTAGGTGTGTTTCACATTGGACACCCATCCCATATATGAAGTTTTAAAAATATCAGATCGTCTAGGTCCAAATACAGCAACTTTTACCGTTTTCGCGAGACATCAGATTTTGAGTTGTAGTAGAGGCCACGCCCTTTAATAAAAAGTCATAAAAGTTGAGAACCTTAATGTTCCAATGTGTCATAGCTTTTCTGACCATTTTTTAGTTCATTTAGTCAAACAGGCATTTCACAGTACATAAAAGTATAAAAAATGAGATTTTTGTCCGCCACTGGGTGGCGCTGTAAATGATTTGAAAGTTTATCACATAGCTGTATTATTGCATGACTTTTAAAGTCCCAGGAAAGTTTCAGATGGTTTGAAGCTGTCATAGCTGAGTTATTAACATTTTTGTCACTCTTGGCGAAGGAAGTATTAAACATAATTTGAAGCTCCGCCCCCATCTTTTCTGTCAAGAGATCTTCACGATATTTGGACTATGTGTGCCCCTCAGTTGGATAATGATTCATGCCAAAGTTGAAGGTAATGGGGTGAATCGTTTAAGAGAAAAAGGCACTAGTTTGAGACCAGCTAATGTCTAAGAATGGGACAAAACTGCACATTAAAAAAATTCTTAACAATTTTTCTGTACATCCTAGCACATCACTTCTATTGACTTTTTTGTAGGTCTTGCAGTTCTTCATTAGCCTACAAAGTTTCATAGCTGTAGGTCAAACCAAACAGGATTGACTGTAATCTTTCGACTAATGACATTTTTTGCAGCCACTAGGTGGCGCTAGCTTTAAACTGGAATATATTTTTGTCGATATGTTCAGGAGAATATTTTCATCCAATGTGTGAAATTGTGAGAAGATCAGATCATCTGGGTCAAATTAGAGCAACTTTTACTGGACAGATAAAGCTTCGGAATGAAAATGGTCGTAGAGGCCACGCCCATTATCGAAACTTCGTAAAATTTGGTGGAGGTCAGCAGGGCTGTCTAGAGGCTTTTCAGACCTAATTTCAGCGATATTACATCAAAGGGCTCAGCTAAACACATAAAAACGTTTAAAAAATGCTCTATTTTTGGCTGCCACTAGGTGGCGCTCGCACTATAACAAAAAATACGTTGTTAGGTGTATTCCGCATTGGAAACCCATCAAATATATGAAGTTTAGAAAAGATAAGACCATCTGGGACCAAACACAGCAACTTTGTTCGTTTTGGCGAGACATCAGACTGACATTTTTGTTTGCCACTAGATGGCCTTATAAGCAATTGAATATTTTTTTAAACACTTGTGTTAAGGGCTTAAGTCTCCATGTGTCTGTGAAGTTTCAGATTTTTCTAAGCTTGTAAAGCTGAGTTATAAAGGTTTGTTTCACATGTGGCAAAGTAATCATCAAAGGCATAATATAAAGCCCCGCCCCCAACATAATTGATGGCGGATCGTCACAAAAATTTGAACAATTGTGCCTGACAGTCAGATAAAACATCACAGCAAATTTGAAGTCGATCGGGTCAAGCGTTTGGGAGAAAAAAGGAGCAGTTCGGGACCTGCAAATGAGCAAAAACGGGCTAAAGGTGCACATTCAAAAATTCATAACTCTCTTTCTGTACATCTGAGCATAGGGCTCGCGCTGACTTTTTTGTAGGGCTCGAGGTCCTACATAAGGCTACAAATTTTTGGAGCTCTAGGTCAAACGGGCCGGGAGTGAGAGGCTATTTTCCACTCATAAGGCCATTTTGGGGCCAATTACAGCCACATTTTTCGTTTTGGCGAGTCATCTGACTTTGAGGTGGCGTGCAGACTACGCCCATTATCGAAAAGTCGTAAAATTTTAAAACCTTAATATTCCATGTCTTAATGATATTCTGACCAATTTTCATTTGTTTTACTCAAACAGACTGAGCACAATACATGAAAGTGTAAAAAATGACATTTTAATCAACCACTAGGCGGCGCTAGTAGGTATTTAAAAAAACTTTTTTAAAAAGTGTTAAAGACATAAGTTTCCATGTGTCTATGAAGTTTTAGATTTTTTTAAGCTAGTACATCAAAGTTATTAAGGTTTTTGTCACTCTTGGCGAAGGAAAAATTGAACACATAATTTGAAGCCACGCCCCTATCATATATGTCAGCGGATCTGCACCAAATTTAGCCCACTTGTGCCCCTATGTGTGAATATGGACCACAGCAAATTTGAAGGCGATTGAGTAAAGCGTTTGGGAGAAACAAGGAGCAGTTTGGGACCTGCAAACGTGCAAAAATGGGCCAAAAATGCACATTCAAAAATTCATAACTCTTTTTCTGTACATCTGAGCACATGGCTCGCGCTGACTTTTTTGTAGGTCTCTAGGTCCTACATATGGCTAAAAATTTTCGTAGCTCTAGGTCAAACGGGCCGGGACCAGGTGCACTTTTTCGACCTTAGGTGGCGCTGCAGAGCCATTTTTTTTGCATTGTTTTGGGAAACACAAAAATATCCAATTTTTCACCGGGCCCGACAAATGTGCAAATTTTGGTGACTTTTCGTGCATGTTTAGGCCCTCAAAAATGGAAAAGCGCTGCACAGTAAATAATAATAATAATAACTAGAGCTGCAAGCAGCTATAAAGGGCCCTCGCAGACCTGTGCACGTTGGGGTATGAACAGGTCGGGGTATGAACAATGACTATGAATGATGAAAAATTTGTTGTAGATCACTTCAGTGCAGGACTTTTACCAAATATTTAAAATTTAGACAAGGTGGGACAATGTGGGTGGAGTTACTGCAGCTTTTATTGTTCCAATTTTGTTACTTTCAATGCCATATAGGCCACACCCACTGTGGAAACATCGTACTGATTTGTGGAGGGCATAAGGCATGGCCACTGGCTTTTCAGAAAACATTTAAGGGATATCGCTTCAAGGGGTTTAGCAGAGTAAATAAAAACATTAAGGATTTGCTATGTTTTTTGCTGCCACTAGGTGGCGCTCGTACTATGATAAAAAATAGGCTTGTAGGTGTGTTTCACATTGGACTCCCATCCCATATACGAAGTTTTAAAAATATCAGATCGTCTAGGTACAATTACAGCAACTTTTACCGTTTTCGCGAGACATCGGATTTTGAGTTGGCATAGAGGCCACGCTCTTAATTGAAAAGTCATAAAAGTTGAGAACCTTAAGGTTTCAATGTGTCATAGCTTTTCTGACCATTTTTGAGTTCATTTAGTCAAACAGGCATTTCACAGTACATAAAAGTAAAAAAAAATAGATTTTTGTCCGCCACTGGGTGGCGCTGTAAATGATTTGAAAGCTTATCACATAGCTGTATTATTGCATGACTTTTAAAGGCCCAGGAAAGTTTCAGATGGTTTGAAGCTGTCATAGCTCAGTTATTAATATTTTTGTCACTCTTGGCGAAGGAAGTATTAAACATAATTTGAAGCTCCGCCCCCATCTTTTATGTCAAGAGATCTTCACGATATTTGGACTATGTGTGCCCCTCAGTTGGATAATGATTCATGCCAAAGTTGAAGGTAATGGGGTGAATCGTTTAAGAGAAAAAGGCACTAGTTTGAGACCAGCTAATGTCTAAGAATGGAACAAAACTGCACATTAAAAAAATTCATAACAATTTTTCTGTACATCCTTGCACATCACTTCTATTGACTTTTTTGTAGGTCTTACAGTCCTTCATTGGCATACAAAGTTTCATAGCTGTAGGTCAAACCAAACAGGATTGACTGTAATCATTCGACTAATTACATTTTTTGCAGCCACTAGGTGGCGCTAGCTTAAAACTGGAATATATTTTTGTCGATATGTTCAGGAGAATATTTTCATCCAATATGTGAAATTGTGAGAAGATCAGATCATCTGGGTCAAATTACAACAACTTTTACTGGACAGATAAAGCTTCGGAATGAAAATGGTCGTAGAGGCCACGCCCATTATCGAAAATGCGTAAAATTTGGTGGAGGTCAGCAGGGCTGTCTAGAGGCTTTTCAGACTTAATTTCAGCGATATTACTTCAAAGGGCTCAGCTAAACACATAAAAACGTTTAAAAAATGCTATATTTTTGGCTGCCACTAGGTGGCGCTCGCACTATAACAAAAAATACGTTGATAGGTGTATTCCGCATTGGAAAGCCATCAAATATATGAAGTTTAGACAAGATAAGACCATCTGGGACCAAACACAGCAACTTTGTTCGTTTTGGCGAGACATCAGACTGACATTTTTGTTTGCCACTAGATGGCCTTATAAGCAATTGAAGATTTTTTTAAACACTTGTGTTAAGGGCTTGAGTCTCCATGTGTCTGTGAAGTTTCAGATTTTTCTAAGCTTGTAAAGCTGAGTTATAAAGATTTGTTTCACATGTGGCAAAGTAATCATCAAAGGCATAATATGAAGCCCCGCCCTTAACATATTTGATTGCGGATTGTCACGAAAATTTGAACAATTTTGCCTCACAGTCAGATAAAACATCACAGCAAATTTGAATTCGATCGGGTCAAGCGTTTGGGAGAAAAAAGGAGCAGTTCGGGACCTGCAAATGAGCAAAAACGGGCCAAAGGTGCACATTCAAAAATTCATAACTCTCTTTATGTACATCTGAGCATATGGCTCACGCTGACTTTTTTGTAGGGCTCGAGGTCCTACATAAGGCTACAAATTTTTGTAGCTGTAGGTCAAACGAGCCGGGAGTGAGAGGCTATTTTCCACTCATAAGGCCATTTTGGGGCCAATTACAGCCACTTTTTTCGTTTTGGCGAGTCATCTGACTTTGAAGTGGCGTGCAGACCACGCCCATTATCGAAAAGTCATAAAATTTTAAAATCTTAATATTCCATGTCTTAATGATATTCTGACCAATTTTCACTTATTTTACTCAAACAGACTGAGCACAATACATGAAAGTGTAAAAAATGACATTTTAATCAACCACTAGGCGGCGCTAGTAGGTATTTAAAAAAACTTTTTTTAAAGGTGTTAAAGACATAAGTTTCCATGTGTCTATGAAGTTTTAGATTTTTTTAAGCTAGTACATCAAAGTTATTAAGGTTTTTGTCCCTCTTGGCGAAGGAAAAATTGAACACATAATTTGAAGCCGCGCCCCTATCATATATGTCAGCGGATCTGCACCAAATTTTGCCCACTTGTGCCCCTATGTGTGAATATGAACCACAGCAAATTTGAAGGCGATTGAGTAGAGCGTTTAGGAGAAAGAAGGAGCAGTTTGGGACCTGCAAACGTGCAAAAATGGGCCAAAAATGCACATTCAAAAATTCATAACTCTTTTTCTGTACATCTGAGCACATGGCTCGCGCTGACTTTTTTGTAGGTCTCTTGGCTCTTCATATGCCTAAAAATTTTCGTAGCTCTAGGTCAAACGGGCCGGGACCAGGTGCACTTTTTCAACCTTAGGTGGCGCTGCAGAGCAATTTTTTTTGCATTCTTTTGAGAAACACAAAAATATCCAATTTTTCACCGGGCCCGACAAATGTGCAAATTTTGGTGACTTTTCGTGCATGTTTAGGCCCTCAAAAATGGAAAAGCGCTGCACAGTAAATAATAATAATAATAATAACTAGAGCTGCAAGCAGCTATAAAGGGCCCTCGCAGACCTGTGCACGTTGGGGTATGAACAGGTCGGGGTATGAACAAGGACTAATAACGATGAAAAAGTAGTTGTAGATGACTTCAGTGCAGGACTCTTACCAAATATGTCAAAGTTAGACAAGGTGGGACAATGTGGGTGGAGTTACTGCAGCTTTTATTGTTCCAATTTTGTGACTTTCAATGCCATATAGGCCACACCCACTGTCGAAACATTGTACTGATTTGTGGAGGGCATAAGGCATGGCCACTGGCTTTTCAGAAAACATTTAAGGGATATCACTTCAAGGGGCTCAGCAGAGTACATAAAAACATTAAGGATTTGCTATATTTATTGCTGCCACTAGGTGGCGCTCGTACTATGATAAAAAATAGGCTTGTAGGTGTGTTTCACATTGGACTCCCATCCCATATATGAAGTTTTGCAAACATCAGATCATCTAGGTCCAATTACAGCAACTTTCACCGTTTTGGGGAGACATCAGACTTTGAGTTTGCATAGAGGCCACGCCCTTTAATGAAAAGTCATAAAAGTTGAGAACCTTAATGTTCCAATGTGTCATAGCTTTTCTGACCATTTTTTAGTTCATTTAGTCAAACAGGCATTTCACAGTACATAAAAGTATAAAAAATGAGATTTTTCTCCGCCACTGGGTGGCGCTGTAAATGATTAGAAATTTTATCACATTGCTGTATTATTGCATGACTTTTAAAGTCCCAGGAAAGTTTCAGATGGTTTCAAGCTGTCATAGATGAGTTATTAAGATTTTTGTCACTCTTGGCGAAGAAAATATTAAAAGTAATTTGAAGCTCCGCCCCCAAATTTTATGTCAAGAGATCTTCACGATATTTGGACTATGTGTGTCCATCAGTTGGATAATGATTCATGCCAAAGTTGAAGGTAATGGGGTGAATCGTTTAAGAGAAAAAGACACTAGTTTGAGACCAGCTAACGTCTAAGAATGGGACAAAACTGCACATTGAAAAAATTCATAACAATTTTTCTGTACATCCTAGCACATCACTTCTATTGACTTTTTTGTAGGTCTTGCAGTCCTTCATTTGCCTACAAAGTGTCATAGCTGTCGGTCAAACCAAACAGGATTGACTGTAATCTTTCGACTAATGACATTTTTTGCAGCCACTAGGTGGCGCTAGCTTTAAACTGGAATGTATTTTTGTCGATATGTTCAGGAGAATATTTTCATCCAATGTGTGAAATTGTGAGAAGATCAGATCATCTGGGTCAAATTACAGCAATTTTTACTGGACAGATAAAGCTTCGGAATGAAAATGGTCGTAGAGGCCACGCCCATTATCGAAACTTCGTAAAATTTGGTAAAGGTCAGCAAGGCTGTCTAGAGGCTTTTCAGACTTAATTTCAGCGATATTACTTCAAAGGGCTCAGCTAAACACATAAAAACGTTTAAAAAATGCTATATTTTTGGCTGCCACTAGGTGGCACTCGCACTATAACAAAAAATACGTTGATAGGTGTATTCCGCATTGGAAACTCATTAAATATATGAAGTTTAGAAAAGATAAGACTATCTGGGACCAAACACAGCAACTTTGTTCGTTTTTGCGAGACATCAGACTGACATTTTTGTTTGCCACTAGATGGCCTTATAAGCAATTGAAGATTTTTTTAAACACTTGTGTTAAGGGCTTAAGTTTCCATGTGTCTGTGAAGTTTCAGATTTTTCCAAGCTTGTAAAGCTGAGTTATAAAGGTTTGTTTCACATGTGGCAAAGTAATCATCAAAGGCATAATATAAAGCCCCGCCCCCAACATATTTGTTGGCGGATCGTCACAAAAATTTGAACAATTGTGCCTCACAGTCAGATAAAACATCACAGCAAATTTGAAGGCGATCGAGTCAAGCGTTTGGGAGAAAAAAGGAGCAGTTTGGGACCTGCGAATGAGCAAAAACGGGCCAAAAGTGCACATTCAAAAATTCATAACTCTCTTTCTGTACATCTGAGCATATGGCTCGCGCTGACTTTTTTGTAGGGCTCGAGGTCCTACATAAGGCTACAAATTTTTGGAGCTCTAGGTCAAACGGGCCGGGAGTGAGAGGCTATTTTCCACTCATAAGGCCATTTTGGGGCCAATTACAGCCACTTTTTTCGTTTTGGCGAGTCATCTGACTTTGAGGTGGCGTGCAGACTACGCCCATTATCGAAATGTCGTAAAATTTTAAAACCTTAATATTCCATGTCTTAATGATATTCTGACCAATTTTCACTTATTTTACTCAAACAGACTGAGCACAATACATGAAACTGTAAAAAATGACATTTTAATCAACCACTAGGCGGCGCTAGTAGGTATTGAAAAAAACTTTTTTCAAAGGTGTTAAAGACATAAGTTTCCATGTGTCTATGAATTTTTAGATTTTTTTAAGCTAGTACAACAAAGTTATTAAGGTTTATGTCAATCTTGGCGAAGGAAAAATTGAACACATAATTTGAAGCCACGCCCCTATCATATATGTCAGCGGATCTGCACCAAATTTTGCCCACTAGTGCCCCTATGTGTGAATATGGACCACAGCAAATTTGAAGGCGATTGAGTAAAGCGTTTAGGAGAAACAAGGAGCAGTTTGGGACCTGCAAACGTGCAAAAATGGGCCAAAAATGCACATTCAAAAATTCATAACTCTTTTTCTGTACATCTGAGCACATGGCTCGCGCTGACTTTTTTGTAGGTCTCTAGCTCCTATATATGCCTAAAAATTTTCGTAGCTCTAGGTCAAACGGGCCGGGACCAGGTGCACTTTTTCAACCTTAGGTGGCGCTGCAGAGCCATTTTTTTTGCATTGTTTTGGAAAACACAAAAATATCCAATTTTTCACCGGGCCCGACAAATGTGCAAATTTTGGTGACTTTTCGTGCATGTTTAGGCCCTCAAAAATGGAAAAGCGCTGCACAGTAAATAATAATAATAACTAGAGCTGCAAGCAGCTATAAAGGGCCCTCGCAGACCTGTGCACGTTGGGGTATGAACAGGTCGGGGTATGAACAAGGACTAATAACGATGAAAAAGTAGTTGTAGATGACTTCAGTGCAGGACTCTTACCAAATATGTCAAAGTTAGACAAGGTGGGACAATGTGGGTGGAGTTACTGCAGCTTTTATTGTTCCAATTTTGTGACTTTCAATGCCATATAGGCCACACCCACTGTCGAAACATTGTACTGATTTGTGGAGGGCATAAGGCATGGCCACTGGCTTTTCAGAAAACATTTAAGGGATATCACTTCAAGGGGCTCAGCAGAGTACATAAAAACATTAAGGATTTGCTATATTTTTTGCTGGCACTAGGTGGCGCTCGTACTATGATAAAAAATAGGCTTGTAGGTGTGTTTCACATTGGACTCGCATCCCAAATATGAAGTTTTGCAAACATCAGATAATCTAGGTCCAATTACAGCAACTTTTATCGTTTTGGCGAGACATCAGACTTTGAGTTTGCATAGAGGCCACGCCCTTTAATGAAAAGTCATAAAAGTTGGGAACCTTAATGTTCCAATGTGTCATAGCTTTTCTGACCATTTTTGAGTTCATTTAGTCAAACAGGCATTTCACAGTACATAAAAGTATAAAAAATGAGATTTTTGTCCGCCACTGGGTGGCGCTGTAAATGATTTGAAAGTTTATCACATAGCTGTATTATTGCATTACTTTTAAAGGCCCAGGAAAGTTTCAGATGGTTTGAAGCTGTCATAGCTGAGTTATTAAGATTTTTGTTACTCTTGGCAAAGGAAGTATTAAACATAATTTGAAGCTCCGCCCCCATCTTTTATGTCAAGAGATCTTCACGATATTTGGACTATGTGTGCCCCTCAGTTGGATAATGATTCATGCCAAAGTTGAAGGTAATGGGGTGAATCATTTAAGAGAAAAAGGCACTAGTTTGAGACCAGCTAATGTCTAAGAATGGGACAAAACTGCACATTAAAAAAATTTATAACAATTTTTCTGTACATCCTAGCACATCACTTCTATTGACTTTTTTGTAGGTCATGCAGTCCTTCATTTGCCTACAAAGTTTCATAGCTGTAGGTCAAACCAAACAGGATTGACTGTAATCGTTCGACTAATGACATTTTTTGCAGCCACTAGGTGGCTCTAGCTTTAAACTAGAATATATTTTTGTCGATATGTTCAGGAGAATATTTTCATCCAATGTGTGAAATTGTGAGAAAATCAGATCATCTGGGTCAAATTACAGCAAGTTTTACTGGACAGATAAAGCTTTGGAATGAAAATGGTCGTAGAGGCCACGCCCATTATCGAAACTTCGTAAAATTTGGTGGAGGTCAGCAGGGCTGTCTAGAGGCTTTTCAGACTTAATTTCAGCGATATTACTTCAAAGGGCTCAGCTAAACACATAAAAACGTTTAAAAAATGCTATATTTTTGGCTGCCACTAGGTGGCGCTCGCACTATAACAAAAAATACGTTAATAGGTGTATTCGGCATTGGAAACTCATTAAATATATGAAGTTTAGAAAAGATAAGACTATCTGGGACCAAACACAGCAACTTTGTTCGTTTTGGCGAGACATCAGACTGACATTTTTGTTTGCCACTAGATGGCCTTATAAGCAATTGAAGATTTTTTAACTACTTGTGTTAAGGGCTTGAGTTTCCATGTGTCTGTGAAGTTTCAGATTTTTCCAAGCTTGTAAAGCTGAGTTATAAAGGTTTGTTTCACATGTGGCAAAGTAATCATCAAAGGCATAATATAAAGCCCCGCCCCCAACATATTTGTTGGCGGATCGTCACAAAAATTTGAACAATTGTGCCTCACAGTCAGATAAAACATCACAGCAAATTTGAAGTCGATCGGGTCAATCGTTTGGGAGAAAAAAGGAGCAGTTCGGGACTTGCAAATGAGCAAAAACGGGCCAAAAGTGCACATTCAAAAATTCATAACTCTCTTTCTGTACATCTGAGCACATGGCTCGCGCTGACTTTTTTGTAGGGCTCGAGGTCCTACATAAGGCTACAAACTTTTGGAGCTCTAGGTCAAACGGGCCGGGAGTGAGAGGCTATTTTCCACTCATAAGGCCATTTTGGGGCCAATTACAGCCACTTTTTTCGTTTTGGCAAGTCATCTGACTTTGAGGTGGCGTGCAGACTACGCCCATTATCGAAATGTCATAAAATTTTAAAACCTCAATATTCCATGTCTTAATGATATTCTGACCAATTTTCATTTGTTTTACTCAAACAGACTGAGCACAATACATGAGAGTGTAAAAAATAACATTTTAATCAACCACTAGGCGGCGCTAGTAGGTATTTAAAAAAACTTTTTTCAAAGGTGTTAAAGACAAAAGTTTCCATGTATCTATGAAGTTTTAGATTTTTTTAAGCTAGTACAACAAAGTTATTAAGGTTTATGTCACTCTTGGCGAAGGAAAAATTGAACACATAATTTGAAGCCACGCCCCTATCATATATGTCAGCGGATCTGCACTAAATTTTGCCCACTTGTGCCCCTATGTGTGAATATGGACCACAGCAAATTTGAAGGCGATTAAGTAAAGCATTTAGGAGAAACAAGGAGCAGTTTGGGACCTGCAAACGTGCAAAAATGGGCCAAAAATGCACATTCAAAAATTCATAACTCTTTTTCTGTACATCTGAGCACATGGCTCGCGCTGACTTTTTTGTAGGTCTCAAGGTCCTACATGTGCCCAAAAATTTTCGTAGCTCTAGGTCAAACGGGCCGGGACCAGGTACAATTTTTCGACCTTAGGTGGCGCTGCAAAGCCATTTTTTTTGCATTGTTTTGGGAAACACAAAAATATCCAATTTTTCACCAGGCCCGACAAATGTGCAAATTTTGGTGACTTTTCATGCATGTTTAGGCCCTTAAAAATGGAAAAGCGCTGCACAGTAAATAATAATAATAATAATAATAATAATAATAATAATAATAATAATAATAATAATCCGGAGAAAAACAATAGGGCTCTCGCAGCGGTAGCTGCTCGGGCCCTAATAATAATAATAATAATCCGGTGAAAAACAAGAGGGCTCTCGCAGCGGTAGCTGCTCGGGCCCTAATAATAACTAGAGCTGCAAGCAGCTATAAAGGGCCCTCGCAGACCTGTGCACGTTGGGGTATTAACAGGTCGGGGTATGAACAAGGACTATGAACGATGAAAAAGTAGTTGTAGATGACTTCAGTGCAGGACTCTTACCAAATATGTAAAATTTAGACAAGGTGGGACAATGTGGGTGGAGTTACTGCAGCTTTTATTGTTCCAATTTTGTGACTTTCAATGCGATATAGGCCACATTCACTGTCGAAACATCGTACTGATTTGCGGAGGGCATAAGGCATGGCCACTGGCTTTTCAAAAAACATTTAAGGGATGTCACTTCAAGGGGCTCAGCAGAGTACATAAAAACATTAAGGAATTGCTATATTTTTTGCTGCCACTAGGTGGCGCTCGTACTATGATTAAAAAATAGGCCTGTAGGTGTGTTTCACATTGGACTCCCATCCCATATATGAATTTTTAAAAATATATGATCGTCTAGGTCCAATTACAGCAACTTTTACCGTTTTCGCGAGACATCGGATTTTGAGTTGGCATAGAGGCCACGCCCTTTAATGAAAAGTCATAAAAGTTGAGAACCTTAATGTTCCAATGTGTCATAGCTTTTCTGACCATTTTTGAGGTCATTTAGTCAAACAGGCATTTCAGAGTACATAAAAGTATAAAAAATGAGATTTTTGTCCGCCACTGGGTGGCGCTGTAAATGATTTGAAAGTTTATCACATAGCTGTATTATTGCATTACTTTTAAAGGCCCAGGAAAGTTTCAGATGGTTTGAAGCTGTCATAGCTGAGTTAATAATATTTTTGTCACTCTTGGCGAAGGAAATATTAAACATAATTTGAAGCTCCGCCCCCATCTTTTATGTCAAGAGATCTTCACGATATTTGGCCTATGTGTGCCCCTCAGTTGGATAATGATTCATGCCAAAGTTGAAGGTAATGGGGTGAATCGTTTAAGAGAAAAAGGCACTAGTTTGAGACGAGCTAATGTCTAAGAATGGGACAAAACTGCACATTAAAAAAATTCATAACAATTTTTCTGTACATCTTAGCACATCACTTCTATTGACTTTTTTGTAGGTCTTGCAGTCCTTCATTTGCCTACAAAGTTTCATAGCTGTAGGTCAAACCAAACAGGATTGACTGTAATCTTTCGACTAATGACATTTTTTGCAGCCACTAGGTGGCGCTAGCTTTAAACTGGAATATATTTGTGTCGATATGTTCAGAAGAATATTATCATCCAATGTGTGAAATTGTGAGAAGATCAGATCATCTGGGTCAAATTACAGCAACTTTTACTGGACAGATAAAGCTTCGGAATGAAAATGGTCGTAGAGACCACGCCCATTATCGAAACTTCGTAAAATTTGGTGGAGGTCAGCAGAGCTGTCTAGAGGCTTTGCAGACTTAATTTCAGCGATATTACATCAAAGGGCTCAGCTAAACACATAAAAACGTTTAAAAAATGCTATATTTTTGGCTGCCACTAGGTGGCGCTCGCACTATAACAAAAAATACGTTGATAGGTGTATTCCGCATTGGAAACCCATCAAATATATGAAGTTTAGAAAAAATAAGACCATCTGGGACCAAACACAGCAACTTTGTTCGTTTTGGCGAGACATCAGACTGACATTTTTGTTTACCACTAGATGGCCTTATAAGCAATTGAAGATTTTTTTAAACACTTGTGTTAAGGGCTTAAGTCTTCATGTGTATGTGAAGTTTCAGATTTTTCTAAGCTTGTAAAGCTGAGTTATAAAGGTTTGTTTCACATGTGGCAAAGTAATCATCAAAGGCATAATATGAAGCCCCGCCCCCAACATATTTGATGGCGGATCATCCCGAAAATTTGAACAATTGTGCCTGACAGTCAGATAAAACATCACAGCAAATTTGAAGTCGATCGGGTCAAGCGTTTGGGAGAAAAAAGGAGCAGTTCGGGACCTGCAAATGAGCAAAAACGGGCCAAAAGTGCACATTCAAAAATTCATAACTCTCTTTCTGTACATCTGAGCATATGGCCCGCGCTGACTTTTTTGTAGGGCTCGAGGTCCTACATAAGACTACAAATTTTTGGAGCTCTAGGTCAAACGGGCCGGGAGTGAGAGGCTATTTTCCACTCATAAGGCCATTTTGGGGCCAATTACAGCCACTTTTTTCGTTTTGGCGAGTCATCTGACTTTGAGGTGGCGTGCAGACTACGCCCATTATCGAAAAGTCGTAAAATTTTAAAACCTTAATATTCCATGTCTTATTGATATTCTGACCAATTTTCATTTGTTTTACTCAAACAGACTGAGCACAATACATGAAAGTGTAAAAAATGACATTTTAATCAACCACTAGGCGGCGCTAGTAGGTATTTAAAAAAACGTTTTTGAAAGGTGTTAAAGACATAAGTTTCCATGTGTCTATGAAGTTTTAGATTTTTTTAAGCTAGTACATCAAAGTTATTAAGGTTTTTGTCCCTCTTGGCGAAGGAAAAATTGAACACATAATTTGAAGCCACGCCCCTATCATATATGCCAGCAGATCTGCACCAAATTTTGCCCACTTGTGCCCCTACGTGTGAATATGGACCACAGCAAATTTGAAGGTGATTGAGTAAAGCGTTTAGGAGAAACAAGGAGCAGTTTGGGACCTACAAACGTGCAAAAATGGGCCAAAAATGCACATTCAAAAATTCATAACTCTTTTTCTGTACATTTGAGCACATGGCTCGCGCTGACTTTTTTGTAGGTCTCTAGGTCCTACATATGCCTAAAAATTTTCGTAGCTCTAGGTCAAACGGGCCGGGACCAGGTGCACTTTTTCGACCTTAGGTGGCGCTGCAGAGCCATTGTTTTTGCATTGTTTTGGGAAACACAAAAATATCCAATTTTTCACCGGGCCCGACAAATGTGCAAATTTTGGTGACTTTTCGTGCATGTTTAGGCCCTCAAAAATGGAAAAGCGCTGCACAGTAAATAATAATAATAATAATAATAATAATAATAATAATCTGGAGAAAAACAAGAGGGCTCTCGCAGCGGTAGCTGCTCGGGCCCTAATAATCTGGAGAAAAACAAGAGGGCTCTCGCAGCGGTAGCTGCTCGGGCCCTAATAATAACTAGAGCTGCAAGCAGCTATAAAGGGCCCTCGCAGACCTGTGCACGTTGGGGTATGAACAGGTCGGGGTATGAACAAGGACTATGAATGATGAAAAATTTGTTGTAGATCACTTCAGTGCAGGACTATTACCAAATATGTAAAATTTAGACAAGGTGGGACAATGTGTGTGGAGTTACTGCAGCTTTTATTGTTCAAATTTTGTGACTTTCAATGCCATATAGGCCACACCCACTGTCGAAACATTGTACTGATTTGTGGGCGGCATAAGGCATGGCCACTGGCTTTTCAGAAAACATTTAAGGGATATATCACTTCAAGGGGCTCAGCAGAGTACATAAAAACATTAAGGATTTGCTATATATTTTGCTGCGACTAGGTGGCGCTCGTACTATGATAAAAAATAGGCTTGTAGGTGTGTTTCACATTGGACTCCCATCCCATATATGAAGTTTTGCAAACATCAGATCATCTAGGTCCAATTACAGCAACTTTTACCGTTTTGGGGAGACATCAGACTTTGAGTTTGCATAGAGGCCACGCCCTTTAATGAAAAGTCATAAAAGTTGAGAACCTTAATGTTTCAATGTGTCATAGCTTTTCTGACCATTTTTTAGTTCATTTAGTCAAACAGGCATTTCACAGTACATAAAAGTATAAAAAATGAGATGTTAGTCCGCCACTGGGTGGCGCTGTAAATGATTTGAAAGTTTATCACATAGCTGTATTATTGCATTACTTTTAAAGGCCCAGGAAAGTTTCAGATGGTTTGAAGCTGTCATAGCTGAGTTATTAAGATTTTTGTTACTCTTGGCAAAGGAAGTATTAAACATAATTTGAAGCTCCGCCCCCATCTTTTATGTCAAGAGATCTTCACGATATTTGGACTATGTGTGCCCCTCAGTTGGATAATGATTCATGCCAAAGTTGAAGGTAATGGGGTGAATCATTTAAGAGAAAAAGGCACTAGTTTGAGACCAGCTAATGTCTAAGAATGGGACAAAACTGCACATTAAAAAAATTCATAACAATTTTTCTGTACATCCTAGCACATCACTTCTATTGACTTTTTTGTAGGTCATGCAGTCCTTCATTTGCCTACAAAGTTTCATAGCTGTAGGTCAAACCAAACAGGATTGACTGTAATCGTTCGACTAATGACATTTTTTGCAGCCACTAGGTGGCGCTAGCTTTAAACTGGAATATATTTTTGTCGATATGTTCAGGAGAATATTTTCATCCAATGTGTGAAATTGTGAGAAGATCAGATCATCTGGGTAAAATTACAGCAACTTTTACTGGACAGATAAAGCTTCGGAATGAAAATGGCCGTAGAGGCCACACCCATTATCGAAACTTCGTAAAATTTGGTGGAGGTCAGCAGGGCTGTCTAGAGGCTTTTCAGACTTAATTTCAGCGATAATACTTCAAAGGGCTCAGCTAAACACATAAAAATGTTTAAAAAATGCTATATTTTTGGCTGCCACTAGGTGGCGCTCGCACTATAACAAAAAATACGTTAATAGGTGTATTCCGCATTGGAAACCCATCAAATATATGAAGTTTAGAAAAGATAAGCCCATCTGGGACCAAACACAGCAACTTTGTTCGTTTTGGCGAGACATCAGACTGACATTTTTGTTTGCCACTAGATGGCTTTATAAGCAATTGAAGATTTTTTTAAACACTTGTGTTAAGGGCTTGAGTCTCCATGTGTCTGTGAATTTTCAGATTTTTACAAGCTTGTAAAGCTGAGTTATAAAGGTTTGTTTCACATGTGGCAAAGTAATCATCAAAGGCATAATATAAAGCCCCGCCCCCAACATATTTGATGGCGGATCATCACAAAAATTTGAACAATTTTGCCTCACAGTCAGATAAAACATCACAGCAAATTTGAAATCGATCAGGTCAAGCGTTTGGGAGAAAAAAGGAGCAGTTCGGGACCTGCAAATGAGCAAAAACAGGCCAAAAGTGCACATTCAAAAATTCATAACTCTCTTTCTGTACATCTGAGCATATGGCTCGCGCTGACTTTTTTGTAGGGCTCGAGGTCCTACATAAGGCTACAAATTTTTGGAGCTCTAGGTCAAACGGGCCGGGAGTGAGAGGCTATTTTCCACTCATAAGGCCATTTTGGGGCCAATTACAGCCACGTTTTTCGTTTTGGCGAGTCATCTGACTTTGAGGTGGCGTGCAGACTACGCCCATTATCGAAATGTCGTGAAATTTTAAAACCTTAATATTCCATGTCTTAATGATATTCTGACCAATTTTCATTTGTTTTACTCAAACAGACTGAGCACAATACATGAAAGTGTAAAAAATAACATTTTAATCAACCACTAGGCGGCGCTAGTAGGTATTTAAAAAAACTTTTTTCAAAGGTGTTAAAGACATAAGTTTCCATGTGTCAATGAAGTTTTAGATTTTTTTAAGCTAGTACAACAAAGTTATTAAGGTTTATGTCACTCTTGGCGAAGGAAAAATTGAAAACATAATTTGAAGCCACGCCCCTATCATATATGTCAGCGGATCTGCACCAAATTTTGCCCACTTGTGCCCCTATGTGTGAATATGGACCACAGCAAATTTGAAGGTGATTGAGTAAAGCGTTTAGGAGAAACAAGGAGCAGTTTGGGACCTGCAAACGTGCAAAAATAGGCCAAAAATGCACATTCAAAAATTCATAACTCTTTTTCTGTACATCTGAGCACATGGCTCGCGCTGACTTTTTTGTAGGTCTAGGTCCTACATATGCCTAAAAATTTTCGTAGCTCTAGGTCAAACGGGCCAGGACCAGGTGCACTTTTTCGACCTTAGGTGGCGCTGCAGAGCCATTTTTTTTGCATTGTTTTGGGAAACACAAAAATATCCAATTTTTCACCGGGCCCGACAAATGTGCAAATTTTGGTGACTTTTCGTGCATGTTTAGGCCCTCAAAAATGGAAAAGCGCTGCACAGTAAATAATAATAATAAGAACTAGAGCTGCAAGCAGCTATAAAGGGCCCTCGCAGTCCTGTGCACGTTGGGTATGAACAGGTCGGGGTATGAACAAGGACTATGAACGATGAAAAAGTAGTTGTAGATGACTTCAGTGCAGGACTCTTACCAAATATGTAAAATTTAGACAAGGTGGGAAAATGTGTGTGGAGTTACTGCAGCTTTTATTGTTCCAATTTTGTGACTTTCAATGCCATATAGGCCACACCCACTGTCGAAACATTGTACTCATATGTGGGGGGCATAAGGCATGGCCACTGGCTTTTCAGAAAACATTTTAAGGATATCACTTTAAGGGGCTCAGCAGAGTACATAAAAAATTAAGGATTTGCTATTTTTTTTGCTGCCACTAGGTGGCGCTCGTACTATGATAAAAAATAGGCTTGTAGGTGTGTTTCACATTGGACTCCCATCCCATATATGAAGTTTTGCAAACATCAGATCATCTAGGTCCAATTACAGCAACTTTCACCGTTTTGGGGAGACATTAGACTTTGAGTTTGCATAGAGGCCACGCCCTTTAATGAAAAGTCATAAAAGTTGAGAACCTTAATGTTCCAATGTGTCATAGCTTTTCTGACCATTTTTTAGTTCATTTAGTCAAACAGGCATTTCACAGTACATAAAAGTATAAAAAATGAGATTTTTGTCCGCCACTGGGTGGCGCTGTAAATGATTTGAAAGTTTATCACATAGCTGTATTATTGCATGACTTTTAAAGTCCCAGGAAAGTTTCAGATGGTTTGAAGCTGTCATAGCTGAGTTATTAACATTTTTGTCACTCTTGGCGAAGGAAGTATCAAACATAATTTGAAGCTCCGCCCCCATCTTTTCTGTCAAGAGATCTTCACGATATTTGGACTATGTGTGCCCCTCAGTTGGATAATGATTCATGCCAAAGTTGAAGGTAATGGGGTGAATCGTTTAAGAGAAAAAGGCACTAGTTTGAGACCAGCTAATGTCTAAGAATGGGACAAAACTGCACATTAAAAAAATTCTTAACAATTTTTCTGTACATCCTAGCACATCACTTTTATTGACTTTTTTGTAGGTCTTGCAGTCCTTCATTTGCCTACAAAGTTTCATAGCTGTAGGTCAAACCAAACAGGATTGACTGTAATCTTTCGACTAATGACATTTTTTGCAGCCACTAGGTGGCGCTAGCTTTAAACTGGAATATATTTTTGTCGATATGTTCAGGAGAATATTTTCATCCAATGTGTGAAATTGTGAGAAGATCAGATCATCTGGGTCAAATTAGAGCAACTTTTACTGGACAGATAAAGCTTCGGAATGAAAATGGTCGTAGAGGCCACGCCCATTATCGAAACTTCGTAAAATTTGGTGGAGGTCAGCAGGGCTGTCTAGAGGCTTTTCAGACCTAATTTCAGCGATATTACATCAAAGGGCTCAGCTAAACACATAAAAACGTTTAAAAAATGCTCTATTTTTGGCTGCCACTAGGTGGCGCTCGCACTATAACAAAAAATACGTTGTTAGGTGTATTCCGCATTGGAAACCCATCAAATATATGAAGTTTAGAAAAGATAAGACCATCTGGGACCAAACACAGCAACTTTGTTCGTTTTGGCGAGACATCAGACTGACATTTTTGTTTGCCACTAGATGGCCTTATAAGCAATTGAATATTTTTTTAAACACTTGTGTTAAGGGCTTGAGTCTCCATGTGTCTGTGAAGTTTCAGATTTTTCTAAGCTTGTAAAGCTGAGTAATAAAAGTTTGTTTCACATGTGGCAAAGTAATCATCAAAGGCATAATATAAAGCCCCGCCCCCAACATATTTGATGGCGGATCATCACAAAAATTTGAACAATTGTGCCTGACAGTCAGATAAAACATCACAGCAAATTTGAAGTCGATCGGGTCAAGCGTTTGGGAGAAAAAAGGAGCAGTTCGGGACCTGCAAATGAGCAAAAACGGACCAAAAGTGCACATTCAAAAATTCATAACTCTCTTTCTGTACATCTGAGCATAGGGCTCGCGCTGACTTTTTTGTAGGGCTCGAGGTCCTACATAAGGCTACAAATTTTTGGAGCTCTAGGTCAAACGGGCCGGGAGTGAGAGGCTATTTTCCACTCATAAGGCCATTTTGGGGCCAATTACAGCCACTTTTTTCGTTTTGGCGAGTCATCTGACTTTGAGGTGGCGTGCAGACTACGCCCATTATCGAAAAGTCGTAAAATTTTAAAACCTTAATATTCTATGTCTTAATGATATTTTGACCAATTTTCATTTGTTTTACTCAAACAGACTGAGCACAATACATGAGAGTGTAAAAAATGACATTTTAATCAACCACTAGGCGGCGCTAGTAGGTATTTAAAAAAACTTTTTTTAAAGGTGTTAAAGACATAAGTTTCCATGTGTCTATGAAGTTTTAGATTTTTTTAAGCTAGTACATCAAAGTTATTAAGGTTTTTGTCACTCTTGGCGAAGGAAAAATTGAACACATAATTTGAAGCCACGCCCCTATCATATATGTCAGCGGATCTGCACCAAATTTTGCCCAATTGTGCCCCTATGTGTGAATATGGACCACAGCAAATTTGAAGGCGATTGAGTAAAGCGTTTGGGAGAAACAAGGAGCAGTTTGGGACCTGCAAACGTGCAAAAATGGGCCAAAAATGCACATTCAAAAATTCATAACTCTTTTTCTGTACATCTGAGCACATGGCTCACGCTGACTTTTTTGTAGGTCTCTAGGTCCTACATATGCCTAAAAATTTTCATAGCTCTAGGTCAAACGGGCCGGGACCAGGTGCACTTTTTCGACCTTAGGTGGCGCTGCAGAGCCATTTTTTTTGCATTGTTTTGGGAAACACAAAAATATCCAATTTTTCACCGGGCCCGACAAATGTGCAAATTTTGGTGACTTTTCGTGCATGTTTAGGCCCTCAAAAATGGAAAAGCGCTGCACAGTAAATAATAATAATAATAATAATAATAATAACTAGAGCTGCAAGCAGCTATAAAGGGCCCTCGCAGACCTGTGCACGTTGAGGTATGAACAGGTCAGGGTATGAACAAGGACTATGAACGATGAAAAAGTAGTTGTAGATGACTTTAGTGCAGGACTCTTACCAAATATGTAAAATTTAGACAAGGTGGGACAATGTGGGTGGAGTTACTGCAGCTTTTATTGTTCCAATTTTGTGACTTTCAATGCCATATAGGCCACACCCACTGTGGAAACATCGTACTGATTTGTGGAGGGCATAAGGCATGGCCACTGGCTTTTCAGAAAACATTTAAGGGATATCACTTCAAAGGGCTCAGCAGAGTACATAAAAACATTAAGGATTTGCTATATTTTTTGCTGCCACTAGGTGGCGCTCGTACTATGATTAAAAAATAGGCTTGTAGGTGTGTTTCACATTGGACTCCCATCCTATATATGAAGTTTTAAAAATATCAGATCGTCTAGATCCAATTACAGTAACTTTTACTGTTTTTGCGAGACATCGGATTTTGAGTTGGCATAGAGGCCACGCCGTTTATTGAAAAGTCATAAAAGTTCAGAACCTTAATATTCCAATGGGTCATAGCTTTTCTGACCATTTTTGAGTTCATTTAGTCAAACAGGCATTTCACAGTACTTAAAAGTATAAAAAATGAGATTTTTGTCCGCCACTGGGTGGCGCTGTAAATGATGTGAAAGTTTATCACATAGCTGTATTATTGCATGACTTTTAAAGTCCCAGGAAAGTTTCAGAAGGTTTGAAGCAGTCATAGCTGAGTTATTAAGATTTTTGTCACTCTTGGCGAAGGAAGTATTAAACATAATTTGAAGCTCCGCCCCCATCTTTTATGTCAAGAGATCTTCACGATATTTGGCCTATGTGTGCCCCTCAGTTGGATAATGATTCATGCCAAAGTTGAAGGTAATGGGGTGAATCGTTTAAGAGAAAAAGGCACTAATTTGAGACCAGCTAATGTCTAAGAATGGGACAAAACTGCACATTAAAAAAATTCATAACAATTTTTCTGTACATCCTAGCACATAACTTCTATTGACTTTTTTGTAGGTCTTGCAGTCCTTCATTTGCCTACAAAGTTTTATAGCTGTAGGTCAAACCAAACAGGATTGACTGTAATCTTTCAACTAATTACATTTTTTGCAGCCACTAGGTGGCGCTAGCTTTAAACTGAAATATATTTTTGTTGATATGTTCAGGAGAATATTTTCATCCAATGTGTGAAATTGTGAGAAGATCAGATCATCTGGGTCAAATTAGAGCAACTTTTACTGGACAGATAAAGTTTCGGAATGAAAATGGTCGTAGAGGCCACGCCCATTATCGAAACTTCGTAAAATTTGGTGGAGGTCAGCAAGGCTGTCTAGAGGCTTTTCAGACTTAATTTCAGTGATAATACTTCAAAGGGCTCAGCTAAACACATAAAAATGTTTCAAAAATGCTATATTTTTGGCTCCCACTAGGTGGCGCTCGTACTTTGACAAAAAATACGTTAATAGGTGTATTCCGCATTGGAAACCCATCAAATATATGAAGTTTAGAAAAGATAAGACCATCTGGGTCCAAATACAGCAACTTTGTTCGTTTTCGCGAGACATCAGACTGACATTTTTGTTTGCCACTAGGTGGCCTTATAAGCAATTTAATATTTTTTTTAAACACATGTGTTAAGGGCTTGAGTCTTCATGTGTCTGTGAAGTTTCAGATTTTTCCAAGCTTGGAAAGCTGAGTTATAAAGGTTTGTTTCACATGTGGCAAAGTAATCATCAAAGGCATAATATGAAGCCCCGCCCCCAACATATTTGATGGCGGATCATCACAAAAATTTGAACAATTGTGCCTCACAGTCAGATAAAACATCACAGCAAATTTGAAGTCGATCGGGTCAAGCGTTTGGGAGAAAAAAGGAGCAGTTCGGGACCTGCAAATGAGCAAAAACGGGCCAAAAGTGCACATTCAAAAATTCATAACTCTCTTTCTGTACATCTGAGCACATGGCTCGCGCTGACTTTTTTGTAGGGCTCGAGGTCCTACATAAGGCTACAAATTTTAGTAGCTCTAGGTCAAACGGGCCGGGAGTGAGAGGCTATTGTCCACTCATAAGGCCATTTTGGGGCCAATTACAGCCACTTTTTTCGTTTTGGCGAGTCATCTGACTTTGAGGTGGCGTGCAGACTACGCCCATTATCGAAATGTCGTAAAATTTTAAAACCTTAATAAGGCATGGCCACTGGCTTTTCAGAAAACATTTAAGGGATATCACTTCAAAGGGCTCAGCAGAGTACATAAAAACATTAAGGATTTGCTATATTTTTTGCTGCCACTAGGTGGCGCTCGTACTATGATTAAAAAATAGGCTTGTAGGTGTGTTTCACATTGGACTCCCATCCTATATATGAAGTTTTAAAAATATCAGATCGTCTAGATCCAATTACAGTAACTTTTACTGTTTTTGCGAGACATCGGATTTTGAGTTGGCATAGAGGCCACGCCGTTTATTGAAAAGTCATAAAAGTTCAGAACCTTAATATTCCAATGGGTCATAGCTTTTCTGACCATTTTTGAGTTCATTTAGTCAAACAGGCATTTCACAGTACTTAAAAGTATAAAAAATGAGATTTTTGTCCGCCACTGGGTGGCGCTGTAAATGATGTGAAAGTTTATCACATAGCTGTATTATTGCATGACTTTTAAAGTCCCAGGAAAGTTTCAGAAGGTTTGAAGCAGTCATAGCTGAGTTATTAAGATTTTTGTCACTCTTGGCGAAGGAAGTATTAAACATAATTTGAAGCTCCGCCCCCATCTTTTATGTCAAGAGATCTTCACGATATTTGGCCTATGTGTGCCCCTCAGTTGGATAATGATTCATGCCAAAGTTGAAGGTAATGGGGTGAATCGTTTAAGAGAAAAAGGCACTAATTTGAGACCAGCTAATGTCTAAGAATGGGACAAAACTGCACATTAAAAAAATTCATAACAATTTTTCTGTACATCCTAGCACATAACTTCTATTGACTTTTTTGTAGGTCTTGCAGTCCTTCATTTGCCTACAAAGTTTTATAGCTGTAGGTCAAACCAAACAGGATTGACTGTAATCTTTCAACTAATTACATTTTTTGCAGCCACTAGGTGGCGCTAGCTTTAAACTGAAATATATTTTTGTTGATATGTTCAGGAGAATATTTTCATCCAATGTGTGAAATTGTGAGAAGATCAGATCATCTGGGTCAAATTAGAGCAACTTTTACTGGACAGATAAAGTTTCGGAATGAAAATGGTCGTAGAGGCCACGCCCATTATCGAAACTTCGTAAAATTTGGTGGAGGTCAGCAAGGCTGTCTAGAGGCTTTTCAGACTTAATTTCAGTGATAATACTTCAAAGGGCTCAGCTAAACACATAAAAATGTTTCAAAAATGCTATATTTTTGGCTCCCACTAGGTGGCGCTCGTACTTTGACAAAAAATACGTTAATAGGTGTATTCCGCATTGGAAACCCATCAAATATATGAAGTTTAGAAAAGATAAGACCATCTGGGTCCAAATACAGCAACTTTGTTCGTTTTCGCGAGACATCAGACTGACATTTTTGTTTGCCACTAGGTGGCCTTATAAGCAATTTAATATTTTTTTTAAACACATGTGTTAAGGGCTTGAGTCTTCATGTGTCTGTGAAGTTTCAGATTTTTCCAAGCTTGGAAAGCTGAGTTATAAAGGTTTGTTTCACATGTGGCAAAGTAATCATCAAAGGCATAATATGAAGCCCCGCCCCCAACATATTTGATGGCGGATCATCACAAAAATTTGAACAATTGTGCCTCACAGTCAGATAAAACATCACAGCAAATTTGAAGTCGATCGGGTCAAGCGTTTGGGAGAAAAAAGGAGCAGTTCGGGACCTGCAAATGAGCAAAAACGGGCCAAAAGTGCACATTCAAAAATTCATAACTCTCTTTCTGTACATCTGAGCACATGGCTCGCGCTGACTTTTTTGTAGGGCTCGAGGTCCTACATAAGGCTACAAATTTTAGTAGCTCTAGGTCAAACGGGCCGGGAGTGAGAGGCTATTGTCCACTCATAAGGCCATTTTGGGGCCAATTACAGCCACTTTTTTCGTTTTGGCGAGTCATCTGACTTTGAGGTGGCGTGCAGACTACGCCCATTATCGAAATGTCGTAAAATTTTAAAACCTTAATATTCCATGTCTTAATGATATTCTGACCAATTTTCATTTGTTTTACTCAAACAGACTGAGCACAATACATGAAAGTGTAAAAAATAACATTTTAATCAACCACTAGGCGGCGCTAGTAGGTATTTAAAAAAACTTTTTTCAAAGGTGTTAAAGACATAAGTTTCCATGTATCTATGAAGTTTTAGATTTTTTTAAGCTAGTACAACAAAGTTATTAAGGTTTATGTCACTCTTGGCGAAGGAAAAATTGAACACATAATTTGAAGCCACGCCCCTATCATATATGTCAGCGGATATGCACCAAATTTTGCCCACTTGTGCCCCTATGTGTGAATATGGACCACAGCAAATTTGAAGGCGATTGAGTAAAGCGTTTAGGAGAAACAAGGAGCAGTTTGGGACCTGCAAACGTGCAAAAATGGGCCAAAAATGCACATTCAAAAATTCATAACTCTTTTTCTGTACATCTGAGCACATGGCTCACGCTGACTTTTTTGTAGGTCTCTAGGTCCTACATATGCCTAAAAATTTTCGTAGCTCTAGGTCAAACGGGCCGGGACCAGGTGCACTTTTTCGACCTTAGGTGGCGCTGCAGAGCCATTTTTTTTGCATTTTTTTTGGAAACAAAAAAATATCCAATTTTTCACCGGGCCCGACAAATGTGCAAATTTTGGTGACTTTTCGTGCATGTTTAGGCCCTCAAAAATGGAAAAGCGCTGCACAGTAAATAATAATAATAATAACTAGAGCTGCAAGCAGCTATAAAGGGCCCTCGCAGACCTGTGCACGTTGGGGTATGAACAGGTCGGGGTATGAACAAGGACTATGAACGATCAAAAAGTAGTTGTAGATGACTTCAGTGCAGGACTCTTACCAAATATGTAAAATTTAGACAAGGTGGGACAATGTGGGTGGAGTTACTGCAGCTTTTATTGTTCCAATTTTGTGACTTTCAATGCCATATAGGCCACACCCACTGTCGAAACATCGTACTGATTTGTGGAGGGCATAAGGCATGGCCACTGGCTTTTCAGAAAACATTTAAGGGATATCACTTCAAGGGGCTCAGCAGAGTACATAAAAACATTAAGGATTTGCTATATTTTTTGCTGCCACTAGGTGGCGCTCGTACTATGATAAAAATAGGCTTGTAGGTGTGTTTCACATTGGACTCCCATCCCATATATGAAGTTTTAAAAATATAAGATCGTCTAGGTCCAATTACAGCAACTTTTACCGTTTTCGCGAGACATCGGATTTTGAGTTGGCATAGAGGCCACGCCCTTTAATGAAAAGTCATAAAAGTTGAGAACCTTAATGTTCCAATATGTCATAGCTTTTCTGACCATTTTTGAGTTCATTTAGTCAAACAGGCATTTCACAGTACATAAAAGTATAAAAAATGAGATTTTTGTCCGCCACTGGGTGGCGCTGTATATGATTTGAAAGTTTATCACATAGCTGCATTATTCCATGACTTTTAAAGTCCCAGGAAAGTTTCAGATGGTTTGAAGGTGGCATAGCTGAGTTATTAAGATTTTTGTCACTCTTGGCGAAGGAAGTATTAAACATAATTTGAAGCTCCGCCTCCATCTTTTATGTCAAGAGATCTTCACGATATTTGGCCTATGTGTGCCCCTCAGTTGGATAATGATTCATGCCAAATTTGAAGGTAATGGGATGAATCATTTAAGAGAAAAAGACACTAGTTTGAGACCAGCTAACGTCTAAGAATGGGACAAAACTGCATTATGAAAAAATTCATAACAATTTTTCTGTACATCCTAGCACATCACTTCTATTGACTTTTTTGTAGGTCTTGCAGTCCTTCATTTGCCTACAAAGTTTCATAGCTGTAGGTCAAACCAAACAGGATTGACTGTAATCTTTCGACTAATGACATTTTTTGCAGCCACTAGGTGGTGCTAGCTTTAAACTGGAATATATTTTTGTCGATATGTTCAGGAGAATATTTTCATCCAATGTGTGAAATTGTGAGAAGATCAGATCATCTGGGTCAAATTACAGCAACTTTTACTGGACAGATAAAGCTTCGGAATGAAAATGGTCGTAGAGGCCACGTCCATTATCGAAACTTCGTAAAATTTTGTGGAGGTAAGCAAGGCTGTCTAGAGGCTTTTCAGACTTAATTTCAGCAATATTACATGAAAGGGCTCAGCTAAACACTTAAAAACGTTTAAAAAATGCTATATTTTTGGCTGCCACTAGGTGGCGCTCGCACTATAACAAAAAATACGTTGATAGGTGTATACTGCATTGGAAACCCATCAAATATATGAAGTTTAGAAAAGATAAGACCATCTGGGACCAAACACAGCAACTTTGTTCATTTTGGCGAGACTTCAGACTGAGATTTTTGTTTGCCACTAAATGGCCTTATAAGCAGTTGAAGATTTTTTTAAAGACTTGTGTTAAGGGCTCGAGTCTCCATGTGTCTGTGAATTTTCAGATTTTTCTAAGCTGGTAAAGCTGAGTTATAAAGATTTGTTTCACATGTGGCAAAGTAATCATCAAAGGCATAATATGAAGCCCCGCCCCCAACATATTTGATGGCGGATCATCACAAAAATTTGAACATTTGTGCCTCACACTCAGATAAAACATCACAGCAAATTTGAAGTCGATCGGGTCAAGCGTTTGGGAGAAAAAAGGAGCAGTTTGGGACCTGCAAATGAGCAAAAACGGGCCAAAGGTGCACATTCAAAAATTCATAACTCTCTTTCTGTACATCTGAGCATATGGCTCGCGCTGACTTTTTTGTAGGGCTCGAGGTCCTACATAAGGCTACAAATTTTTGTAGCTCTAGGTCAAATGGGCCGGGAGTAAGAGGCTATTTTCCACTCATAAGGCCATTTTGGGGCCAATTACAGCCACTTTTTTCGTTTTGGCGAGTCATCTGACTTTGAAGTGGCGTGCAGACCACGCACATTATCGAAAAGTCATAAAATTTTAAAATCTTAATATTCCATGTCTTAATGATATTCTGACCAATTTTCACTAGTTTTACTCAAACAGACTGAGCACAATACATGAAACTGTAAAAAATGACATTTTAATCAACCACTAGGCGGCGCTAGTAGGTATTGAAAAAAACTTTTTTCAAAGGTGTTAAAGACATAAGTTTCCATGTGTCTATGAAGTTTTTGATTTTTTTAAGCTAGTACATCAAAGTTATTAAGGTTTTTGTCCCTCTTGGCGAAGGAAAAATTGAACACATAATTTGAAGCCACGCCCCTATCATATATGTCAGCGGATCTGCACCAAATTTTGCCCACTTGTGCCCCTATGTCTAATTATAGACCACAGCAAATTTAAAGGCGATTGAGTAAAGCGTTTAGGAGAAACAAGGAGCAGTTTGGGACCTGCAAACGTGCAAAAATGGGCCAAAAATGCACATTCAAAAATTCATAACTCTTTTTCTGTACATCTGAGCACATGGCTCGCGCTGACTTTTTTGTAGGTCTCTAGGTCCTACATATGCCTAAAAATTTTCGTAGCTCTAGGTCAAACGGGCCGGGACCAGGTGCACTTTTTCGACCTTAGGTGGCGCTGCAGAGCCATTTTTTTTGCATTTTTTTAGGAAACACAAAAATATCCAATTTTTCACCGGGCCCGACAAATGTGCAAATTTTGGTGACTTTTCGTGCATGTTTAGGCCCTCAAAAATGGAAAAGCGCTGCACAGTAAATAATAATAATAATAATAATAATAATAATAATAATCTGGAGAAAAACAAGAGGGCTCTCGCAGCGGTAGCTGCTCGGGCCCTAATAATAATAATAATAATAATAATCTGGAGAAAAACAAGAGGGCTCTCGCAGCGGTAGCTGCTCGGGCCCTAATAATAATAATCTGGAGAAAAACAAGAGGGCTCTCGCAGCGGTAGCTGCTCGGGCCCTAACTAGAGCTGCAAGCAGCTATAAAGGGCCCTCGCAGACCTGTGCACGTTGGGGTATGAACAGGTCGGGGTATGAACAAGGACTATGAATGATGAAAAATTAGTTGTAGATCCCTTCAGTGCAGGACTCTTACCAAATATGTAAAATTTAGACAAGGTGGGACAATGTGGGTGGAGTAACTGCAGCTTTTATTGTTCCAATTTTGTGACTTTCAATGCCATATAGGCCACACCCACTGTCGAAACATCGTACTGATTTGTGGAGGGCATAAGGCATGGCCACTGGCTTTTCAGAAAACATTTAAGGGATATCACTTCAAGGGGCTCAGCAGAGTACATAAAAACATTAAGGATTTGCTATATTTTTTGCTGCCACTAGGTGGCGCTCGTACTATGATAAAAATCAGACTTGTAGGTGTGTTTCACATTGGACTCCCATCCCATATACGAAGTTTAAAAAATACCAGATCGTCTAGGTCCAATTACAGCAACTTTTACCGTTTTCGCGAGACATGGGATTTTGAGTTGGCATAGAGGCAACGGCCTTTATTGAAAAGTCATAAAAGTTGAGAACCTTCATGTTCCAATGTGTCATAGCTTTTCTGACCATTTTTTAGTTCATTTAGTCAAACAGGCATTTCACAGTACATAAAAGTATAAAAAATGAGATTTTTGTCCGCCACTGCGTGGCGCTGTAAATGATTTGAAAGTTTATCACATAGCTAAATTATTGCATTACTTTTAAAGGGCCAGGAAAGTTTCAGATGGTTTGAAGCTGTCATAGCTGAGTTATTAAGATTTTTGTCACTCTTGGCAAAGGAAGTATTAAACATAATTTGAACCTCCGCCCCCATCTTTTATGTCAAGAGATCTTCACGATATTGGGACTATGTGTGCCCCTCAGTTGGATAATTATTCATGCCAAAGTTGAAGGTAATGGGGTGAATCGTTTAAGAGAAAAAGGCACTAGTTTGAGACCAGCTAATGTCTAAGAATGGGACAAAACTGCACATTAAAAAAAATCATAACAATTTTTCTGTACATCCTAGCACATCACTTCTATTGACTTTTTTGTAGGCCTTGCAGTCCTTCATTTGCCTACAAATTTTCATAGCTGTAGGTCAAACCAAACAGGATTGACTATAATCTTTCGACTAATGACATTTTTTGCAGCCACTAGGTGGCGCTAGCTTTAAACTGGAATATATTTTTGTCGATATGTTCAGGAGAATATTATCATCCAATGTGTGAAATTGTGAGCAGATCAGATCATCTGGGTCAAATTACAGCAACTTTTACTGGACAGATAAAGTTTCGGAATGAAAATGGTCGTAGAGGCCACGCCCATTATCGAAACTTCGTAAAATTTGGTGGAGGTCAGCAAGGCTGTCTAGAGGCTTTTCAGACTTAATTTCAGCGATATTACTTCAAAGGGCTCAGCTAAGCACATAAAAACGTTTAAAAAATGCTATATTTTTGGCTGCCACTAGGTGGCGCTCGCACTATAACAAAAAATACGTTGATAGGTGTATTCCGCATTGGAAACCCATCAAATATACGAAGTTTAGAAAAGATAAGACTATCTGGGACCAAACACAGCAACTTTGTTCGTTTTGGCGAGACATCAGACTGACATTTTTGTTTGCCACTAGATGGCCTTATAAGCAATTGAAGATGTTTTTGAAACACTTGTGTTAAGGGCTTGAGTCTCCATGTGTCTGTGAAGTTTCAGATTTTTCCAAGCTTGTAAAGCTGAGTTATAAAGGTTTGTTTCACATGTGGCAAAGTAATCATCAAAGGCATAATATAAAGCCCCGCCCCCAACATATTTGATGGCGGATCATCACAAAAATTTGAACAATTGTGCCTCACAGTCAGATAAAACATCACAGCAAATTTGAAGTCGATCGGGTCAAGCGTTTGGGAGAAAAAAGGAGCAGTTCGGGACCTGCAAATGAGCAAAAACGGGCCAAAAGTGCACATTCAAAAATTCATAACTCTCTTTCTGTACATCTGAGCACATGGCTCGCGCTGACTTTTTTGTAGGGCTCAAGGTCCTACATAAGGCTACAAATTTTTGGATCTCTAGGTCAAACGGGCCGGGAGTGAGAGGCTATTTTCCACTCATAAGGCCATTTTGGGGCCAATTACAGCCACTTTTTTCGTTTTGGCGAGTCATCTGACTTTGAGGTGGCGTGCAGACTACGCCCATTATCGAAAAGTCGTAAAATTTTAAAACCTTAATATTCCATGTCTTAATGATATTCTGACCAATTTTCATTTGTTTTACTCAAACAGACTGAGCACAATACATGAAATTGTAAAAAATGACATTTTAATCAACCACTAGGCGGCGCTAGTAGGTATTTAAAAAAACTTTTTTTAAAGGTGTTAAAGACATAAGTTTCCATGTGTCTATGAAGTTTTAGATTTTTTTAAGCTAGTACATCAAAGTTATTAAGGTTTTTGTCCCTCTTGGCGAAGGAAAATTTGAACACATAATTTGAAGCCACGCCCCTATCATATATCTCAGCGGATCTGCACCAAATTTTGCCCACTTGTGCCCCTATGTGTGAATATGGACCACAGGAAATTTGAAGGCGATTGAGTAAAGCGTTTAGGAGAAACAAGGAGCAGTTTGGGACCTGCAAACGTGCAAAAATGGGCCAAAAATGCACATTCAAAAATTCATAACTCTTTTTCTGTACATCTGAGCACATGGCTCACGCTGACTTTTTTGTAGGTCTCTAGGTCCTACATATGCCTAAAAATTTTCGTAGCTCTAGGTCAAACGGGCCGGGACCAGGTGCACTTTTTCAACCTTAGGTGGCGCTGCAGAGCCATTTTTTTTGCATTGTTTTGGGAAACACAAAAATATCCAATATTTCACCGGGCCCGACAAATGTGCAAATTTTGGTGACTTTTCGTGCATGTTTAGGCCCTCAAAAATGGAAAAGCGCTGCACAGTAAATAATAATAATAATAACTAGAGCTGCAAGCAGCTATAAAGGGCCCTCGCAGACCTGTGCACGTTGGGGTATGAACAGGTCGGGGTATGAACAAGGACTATGAATGATGAAAAATTTGTTGTAGATCACTTCAGTGCAGGACTATTACCAAATATGTAAAATTTAGACAAGGTGGGACAATGTGTGTGGAGTTACTGCAGCTTTTATTGTTCAAATTTTGTGACTTTCAATGCCATATAGGCCACACCCACTGTCGAAACATTGTACTGATTTGTGGGGGGCATAAGGCATGGCCACTGGCTTTTCAGAAAACATTTAAGGGATATATCACTTCAAGGGGCTCAGCAGAGTACATAAAAACATTAAGGATTTGCTATATTTTTTGCTGCCACTAGGTGGCGCTCGTACTATGATAAAAAATAGGCTTGTAGGTGTGTTTCACATTGGACTCCCATCCCATATATGAAGTTTTGCAAACATCAGATCATCTAGGTCCAATTACAGCAACTTTTACCGTTTTGGGGAGACATCAGACTTTGAGTTTGCATAGAGGCCACACCCTTTAATGAAAAGTCATAAAAGTTGAGAACCTTAATGTTCCAATGTGTCATAGCTTTTCTGACCATTTTTTAGTTCATTTAGTCAAACAGGCATTTCACAGTACATAAAAGTATAAAAAATGATATTTTTGTCCGCCACTGGGTGGCGCTGTAAATGATTTGAAAGTTTATCACATAGCTGTATTATTGCATTACTTTTAAAGGCCCAGGAAAGTTTCAGATGGTTTGAAGCTGTCATAGCTGAGTTATTAAGATTTTTGTTACTCTTGGCAAAGGAAGTATTAAACATAATTTGAAGCTCCGCCCCCATCTTTTATGTCAAGAGATCTTCACGATATTTGGACTATGTGTGCCCCTCAGTTGGATAATGATTCATGCCAAAGTTGAAGGTAATGGGGTGAATCATTTAAGAGAAAAAGGCACTAGTTTGAGACCAGCTAATGTCTAAGAATGGGACAAAACTGCACATTAAAAAAATTCATAACAATTTTTCTGTACATCCTAGCACATCACTTGTATTGACTTTTTTGTAGGGCATGCAGTCCTTCATTTGCCTACAAAGTTTCATAGCTGTAGGTCAAACCAAACAGGATTGACTGTAATCGTTCGACTAATGACATTTTTTGCAGCCACTAAGTGGCGCTAGCTTTAAACTGGAATATATTTTTGTCGATATGTTCAGGAGAATATTTTCATCCAATGTGTGAAATTGTGAGAAGATCAGATCATCTGGGTAAAATTACAGCAACTTTTACTGGACAGATAAAAATTCGGAATGAAAATGGCCGTAGAGGCCACACCCATTATCGAAACTTCGTAAAATTTGGTGGAGGTCAGCAGGGCTGTCTAGAGGCTTTTCAGACTTAATTTCAGCGATATTACTTCAAAGGGCTCAGCTAAACACATAAAAATGTTTAAAAAATGCTATATTTTTGGCTGCCACTAGGTGGCGCTCGCACTATAACAAAAAATACGTTAATAGGTGTATTCCGCATTGGAAACCCATCAAATATATGAAGTTTAGAAAAGATAAGCCCATCTGGGACCAAACACAGCAACTTTGTTCGTTTTGGCGAGACATCAGACTGACATTTTTGTTTGCCACTAGATGGCTTTATAAGCAATTGAAGATTTTTTTAAACACTTGTGTTAAGGGCTTGAGTCTTCATGTGTCTGTGAATTTTCAGATTTTTCCAAGCTTGTAAAGCTGAGTTATAAAGGTTTGTTTCACATGTGGCAAAGTAATCATCAAAGGCATAATATAAAGCCCCGCCCCCAACATATTTGATGGCGGATCATCACAAAAATGTGAACAATTGTGCCTCACAGTCAGATAAAACATCACAGCAAATTTGAAGTCGATCAGGTCAAGGGTTTGGGAGAAAAAAGGAGCAGTTCGGGACCTGCAAATGAGCAAAAACGGGCCAAAGGTGCACATTCAAAAATTCATAACTCTCTTTCTGTACATCTGAGCATATGGCTCGCGCTGACTTTTTTGTAGGGCTCGAGGTCCTACATAAGTCTACAAATTTTTGGAGCTCTAGGTCAAACGGGCCGGGAGTGAGAGGCTATTTTCCACTCATAAGGCCATTTTGGGGCCAATTACAGCCACTTTTTTCGTTTTGGCGAGTCATCTGACTTTGAGGTGGCGTGCAGACTACGCCCATTATCGAAAAGTCGTAAAATTTTAAAGCCTTAATATTCCATGTCTTAATGATATTCTGACCAATTTTCATTTGTTTTACTCAAACAGACTGAGCACAATACATGAAAGTGTAAAAAATGACATTTTAATCAACCACTAGGCGGCGCTAGTAGGTATTTGAAAAAACTTTTTTCAAAGGTGTTAAAGACATAAGTTTCCATGTGTCTATGAAGTTTTAGATTTTTTTAAGCTAGTACATCAAAGTTATTAAGGTTTATGTCCCTCTTGGCGAAGGAAAAATACAACACATAATTTGAAGCCACGCCCCTATCATATATGCCAGCGGATCTGCACCAAATTTTGCCCACTTGTGCCCCTATGTGTGAATATGGACCACAGCAAATTTGAAGGTGATTGAGTAAAGCGTTTAGGAGAAACAAGGAGCAGTTTGGGACCTACAAACGTGCAAAAATGGGCCAAAAATGCACATTCAAAAATTCATAACTCTTTTTCTGTACATCTGAGCACATGGCTCGCGCTGACTTTTTTGTAGGTCTCTAGGTCCTACATATGCCTAAAAATTTTCGTAGCTCTAGGTCAAACGGGCCGGGACCAGGTGCACTTTTTCAACCTTAGGTGGCGCTGCAGAGCCATTTTTTTTGCATTGTTTTGGGAAACACAAAAATATCAAATTTTTCACCGGGCCCGACAAATGTGCAAATTTTGGTGACTTTTCGTGCATGTTTAGGCCCTCAAAAATGGAAAAGCGCTGCACAGTAAATAATAATAATAATAATAATAATAATAATAATAATCTGGAGAAAAACAAGAGGGCTCTCGCAGCGGTAGCTGCTCGGGCCCTAATAATAATAATAACTAGAGCTGCAAGCAGCTATAAAGGGCCCTCGCAGACCTGTGCACGTTGGGGTATGAACAGGTCGGGGTATGAACAAGGACTATGAACGATGAAATAGTAGTTGTAGATGACTTCAGTGCAGGACTCTTACCAAATATGTAAAATTTAGACAAGGTGGGACAATGTGGGTGGAGTTACTGCAGCTTTGATTGTTACAGTTTTGTAGCTTTCAATGCCGTATAGGCCACACCCACTGTGGAAACATCATACTGATTTGTGGAGGGCATAAGGCATGGCCACTGGCTTTTCAGAAAACATTTAAGGGATATCACTTCAAGGGGCTCAGCAGAGTACATAAAAACGTTAAGGATTTGCTATAGTTTTTGCTGCCACTAGGTGGCGCTCGTACTATGATAAAAAATAGGCTTGTAGGTGTGTTTCACATTGGACACCCATCCCATATATGAAGTTTTAAAAATATCAGATCGTCTAGGTCCAAATACAGCAACTTTTACCGTTTTCGCGAGACATCAGATTTTGAGTTGTAGTAGAGGCCACGCCCTTTAATAAAAAGTCATAAAAGTTGAGAACCTTAATGTTCCAATGTGTCATAGCTTTTCTGACCATTTTTTAGTTCATTTAGTCAAACAGGCATTTCACAGTACATAAAAGTATAAAAAATGAGATTTTTGTCCGCCACTGGGTGGCGCTGTAAATGATTTGAAAGTTTATCACATAGCTGTATTATTGCATGACTTTTAAAGTCCCAGGAAAGTTTCAGATGGTTTGAAGCTGTCATAGCTGAGTTATTAACATTTTTGTCACTCTTGGCGAAGGAAGTATTAAACATAATTTGAAGCTCCGCCCCCATCTTTTCTGTCAAGAGATCTTCACGATATTTGGACTATGTGTGCCCCTCAGTTGGATAATGATTCATGCCAAAGTTGAAGGTAATGGGGTGAATCGTTTAAGAGAAAAAGGCACTAGTTTGAGACCAGCTAATGTCTAAGAATGGGACAAAACTGCACATTAAAAAAATTCTTAACAATTTTTCTGTACATCCTAGCACATCACTTCTATTGACTTTTTTGTAGGTCTTGCAGTTCTTCATTTGCCTACAAAGTTTCATAGCTGTAGGTCAAACCAAACAGGATTGACTGTAATCTTTCGACTAATGACATTTTTTGCAGCCACTAGGTGGCGCTAGCTTTAAACTGGAATATATTTTTGTCGATATGTTCAGGAGAATATTTTCATCCAATGTGTGAAATTGTGAGAAGATCAGATCATCTGGGTCAAATTAGAGCAACTTTTACTGGACAGATAAAGCTTCGGAATGAAAATGGTCGTAGAGGCCACGCCCATTATCGAAACTTCGTAAAATTTGGTGGAGGTCAGCAGGGCTGTCTAGAGGCTTTTCAGACCTAATTTCAGCGATATTACATCAAAGGGCTCAGCTAAACACATAAAAACGTTTAAAAAATGCTATATTTTTGGCTGCCACTAGGTGGCGCTCGCACTATAACAAAAAATACGTTGTTAGGTGTATTCCGCATTGGAAACCCATCAAATATATGAAGTTTAGAAAAGATAAGACCATCTGGGACCAAACACAGCAACTTTGTTCGTTTTGGCGAGACATCAGACTGACATTTTTGTTTGCCACTAGATGGCCTTATAAGCAATTGAATATTTTTTTAAACACTTGTGTTAAGGGCTTAAGTCTCCATGTGTCTGTGAAGTTTCAGATTTTTCTAAGCTTGTAAAGCTGAGTTATAAAGGTTTGTTTCACATGTGGCAAAGTAATCATCAAAGGCATAATATAAAGCCCCGCCCCCAACATATTTGATGGCGGATCGTCACAAAAATTTGAACAATTGTGCCTGACAGTCAGATAAAACATCACAGCAAATTTGAAGTCGATCGGGTCAAGCGTTTGGGAGAAAAAAGGAGCAGTTCGGGACCTGCAAATGAGCAAAAACGGGCTAAAGGTGCACATTCAAAAATTCATAACTCTCTTTCTGTACATCTGAGCATAGGGCTCGCGCTGACTTTTTTGTAGGGCTCGAGGTCCTACATAAGGCTACAAATTTTTGGAGCTCTAGGTCAAACGGGCCGGGAGTGAGAGGCTATTTTCCACTCATAAGGCCATTTTGGGGCCAATTACAGCCACATTTTTCGTTTTGGCGAGTCATCTGACTTTGAGGTGGCGTGCAGACTACGCCCATTATCGAAAAGTCGTAAAATTTTAAAACCTTAATATTCCATGTCTTAATGATATTCTGACCAATTTTCATTTGTTTTACTCAAACAGACTGAGCACAATACATGAAAGTGTAAAAAATGACATTTTAATCAACCACTAGGCGGCGCTAGTAGGTATTTAAAAAAACTTTTTTAAAAAGTGTTAAAGACATAAGTTTCCATGTGTCTATGAAGTTTTAGATTTTTTTAAGCTAGTACATCAAAGTTATTAAGGTTTTTGTCACTCTTGGCGAAGGAAAAATTGAACACATAATTTGAAGCCACGCCCCTATCATATATGTCAGCGGATCTGCACCAAATTTAGCCCACTTGTGCCCCTATGTGTGAATATGGACCACAGCAAATTTGAAGGCGATTGAGTAAAGCGTTTGGGAGAAACAAGGAGCAGTTTGGGACCTGCAAACGTGCAAAAATGGGCCAAAAATGCACATTCAAAAATTCATAACTCTTTTTCTGTACATCTGAGCACATGGCTCGCGCTGACTTTTTTGTAGGTCTCTAGGTCCTACATATGGCTAAAAATTTTCGTAGCTCTAGGTCAAACGGGCCGGGACCAGGTGCACTTTTTCGACCTTAGGTGGCGCTGCAGAGCCATTTTTTTTGCATTGTTTTGGGAAACACAAAAATATCCAATTTTTCACCGGGCCCGACAAATGTGCAAATTTTGGTGACTTTTCGTGCATGTTTAGGCCCTCAAAAATGGAAAAGCGCTGCACAGTAAATAATAATAATAACTAGAGCTGCAAGCAGCTATAAAGGGCCCTCGCAGACCTGTGCACGTTGGGGTATGCACAGGTCGGGGTATGAACAAGGACTATGAATGATGAAAAATTAGTTGTAGATCACTTCAGTGCAGGACTATTACCAAATATGTAAAATTTAGACAAGGTGGAACAATGTGTGTGGAGTTACTGCAGCTTTTATTGTTCCAATTTTGTGACTTTCAATGCCATATAGGCCACACCCACTGTCGAAACATTGTACTGATTTGTGGGGGGCATAAGGCATGGTCACTGGCTTTTCAGAAAACATTTAAGGGATATCACTTCAAAGGGCGCAGCAGAGTACATAAAAACATTAAGGATTTGCTATATTTTTTGCTGCCACTAGGTGGCGCTCGTACTATGATAAAAAATAGGCTTGTAGGTGTGTTTCACATTGGACTCCCATCCCATATATGAAGTTTTGCAAACATCAGATCATCTAGGTCCAATTACAGCAACTTTTACCGTTTTGGGAAGACATCAGACTTTGAGTTTGCATAGAGGCCACGCCCTTTAATGAAAAGTCATAAAAGTTGAGAACCTTAATGTTCCAATGTGTCATAGCTTTTCTGACCATTTTTTAGTTCATTTAGTCAAACAGGCATTTCACAGTACATAAAAGTATAAAAAATGAGATTTTTGTCCGCCACTGGGTGGCGCTGTAAATGATTTGAAAGTTTATCACATAGCTGTATTATTGCATTACTTTTAAAGGCCCAGGAAAGTTTCAGATGGTTTGAAGCTGTCATAGCTGAGTTATTAAGATTTTTGTCAGTCTTGGCGAAGGAAATATTAAACATAATTTGAAGCTCCGCCCCCATCTTTTATGTCAAGAGATCTTCACGATATTTGGACTATGTGTGCCCCTCAGTTGGATAATGATTCATGCCAAAGTTTAAGGTAATGGGGTGAATCTTTTAAGAGAAAAAGGCACTAGTTTGAGACCAGCTAATGTCTAAGAATGGGACAAAACTGCACATTAAAAAAATTCATAACAATTTTTCTGTACATCCTAGCACATCACTTCTATTGAAATTTTTGTAGGTCTTACAGTCCTTCATTAGCCTACAAAGTTTCATAGCTGTAGGTCAAACCAAACAGGATTGACTGTAATCTTTCGACTAATGACTTTTTGTGCAGCCACTAGGTGGCGCTAGCTTTAAACTGGAATATATTTTTGTCGCTATTTTCAGGAGAATATTTTTATCCAATGTGTGAAATTGTGAGAAGATCAGATCATCTGGGTCAAATTACAGCAAATTTTACTGGACAGATAAAGCTTCGGAATGAAAATGGTCATAGAGGCCACGCCCATTATCGAAACTTCGTAAAATTTGGTGGAGGTCAGCAAGGCTGTCTAGAGGCTTGTCAGACTTAATTTCAGCGATTTTACTTCAAAGGGCTCAGCTAAACACATAAAAACGTTTAAAAAATGCTATTTTTTTGGCTGCCAGTAGGTGGCGCTCACACTATAACAAAAAATACGTTGATAGGTGTATTCCGCATTGGAAATCCATCAAATATGTAATGTTTAGATAAGATAAGACCATCTGGGTCCAAATACAGCAACTTTGTTCGTTTTCGCGAGACATCAGACTGACATTTTTGTTTGCCACTAGGTGGCCTTATAAGCAATTTAATATTTTTTTAAACACATGTGTTAAGGGCTTGAGTCTTCATGTGTCTGTGAAGTTTCAGATTTTTCTAAGCTTGTAAAGCTGAGTTATAAAGGTTTGTTTCACATGTGGCAAAGTAATCATCAAAGGCATAATATGAAGCCCCGCCCCCAACATATTTGATGGCGGATCATCACAAAAATTTGAACAATTGTGCCTCACAGTCAGATAAAACATCACAGCAAATTTGAAGTCGATCGGGTCAAGCGTTTGGGAGAAAAAAGGAGCATTTTGGGACCTGCAAATGAGCAAAAATGGGCCAAAAGTGCACATTCAAAAATTCATAACTCTCTTTCTGTACATCTGAGCACATGGCTCGCGCTGACTTTTTTGTAGGGCTCGAGGTCCTACATAAGGCTACAAATTTTTGTAGCTCTAGGTCAAACGAGCCGGGAGTGAGAGGCTATTTTCCACTCATAAGGCCATTTTGGGGCCAATTACAGCCACTTTTTTCGTTTTGGCGAGTCATCTGACTTTGAGGTGGCGTGCAGACTACGCCCATTATCGAAAAGTCGTAAAATTTTAAAAACCTAATATTCCATGTCTTAATGATATTCTGACCAATTTTCATTTGTTTTACTCAAACAGACTGAGCACAATACATGAAAGTGTAAAAAATGACATTTTAATCAACCACTAGGCGGCGCAAGTAGGTATTTAAAAAAACTTTTTTCAAAGGTGTTAAAGACATAAGTTTCCATGTATGTATGAAGTTTTAGATTTTTTTAAGCTAGTATATCAAAGTTATTAAGGTTTATGTCTCTCTCGGCGAAGGAAAAATTGAACATATAATTTGAAGCCACGCCCCTATCATATATGTCAGCGGATCTGCACCAAATTTTGCCCACTTGTGCCCCTATGTGTGAATATGGACTACAGCAAATTTGAAGGCGATTGAGTAAAGCGTTTAGGAGAAACAAGGAGCAGTTTGGGACCTGCAAACGTGCAAAAATGGACCAAAAATGCACATTCAAAAATTCATAACTCTTTTTTTGTACATCTGAGCACATGGCTCACGCTGACTTTTTTGTAGGTCTCTAGGTCCTACATATGCCAAAAAATTTTCGTAGCTCTAGGTCAAACGGGCCGGGAGCAGGTGCACTTTTTCGACCTTAGGTGGCGCTGCAGAGCCATTTTTTTTGCATTGTTTTGGGAAACACAAAAATATCCAATTTTTCACCGGGCCCGACAAATGTGCAAATTTTGGTGACTTTTCGTGCATGTTTAGGCCCTCAAAAATGGAAAAGCGCTGCACAGTAAATAATAATAATACCTAGAGCTGCAAGCAGCTATAAAGGGCCCTCGCAGACCTGTGCACGTTGGGGTATGAACAGGTCGGGGTATGAACAAGGACTATGAACAATGAAAAAGTAGTTGTAGATGACTTCAGTGCAGGACTCTTACCAAATATGTAAAATTTAGACAAGGTGGGACAATGTGGGTGGAGTTACTGCAGCTTTTATTGTTCCAATTTTGTGACTTTCAATGCCATATAGGCCACAGCCACTGTCGAAACATCGTACTGATTTGTGGAGGGCATAAGGCATGGCCACTGGCTTTTCAGAAAACATTTAAGGGATATCACTTCAAGGGGCTCAGCAGAGTACATAAAAACATTAAGGATTTGCTATATTTTTTGCTGCCACTAGGTGGCGCTCGTACTATGATAAAAAATAGGCTTGTAGGTGTGTTTCACATTGGACTCCCATCCCATATATGAAGTTTTAAAAATATAAGATCGTCTAGGTCCAATTACAGCAACTTTTACCGTTTTGGGGAGACATCAGACTTTGAGTTTGCATAGAGGCCACGCCCTTTAATGAAAAGTCATAAGAGTTGAGAACCTTAATGTTCCAATGTGTCATAGCTTTTCTGACCATTTTTTAGTTCATTTAGTCAAACAGGCATTTCACAGTGCATAAAAGTATAAAAAATGAGATTTTTGTCTGCCACTGGGTGGCGCTGTAAATGATTTGAAAGTTTATCACATAGCTGTATTATTCCATGACTTTTAAAGTCCCAGGAAAGTTTCAGATGGTTTGAAGCTGTCATAGCTGAGTTATTAACATTTTTGTCACTCTTGGCGAAGGAAGTATTAAACATAATTTGAAGCTCCGCCCCCATCTTTTCTGTCAAGAGATCTTCACGATATTTGGACTATGTGTGCCCCTCAGTTGGATAATGATTCATGCCAAAGTTGAAGGTAATGGGGTGAATCGTTTAAGAGAAAAAGGCACTAGTTTGAGACCAGCTAATGTCTAAGAATGGGACAAAACTGCACATTAAAAAAATTCATAACAATTTTTCTGTACATCCTAGCACATCACTTCTATTGACTTTTTGGGAGGTCTTGCAGTCCTTCATTTGCCTACAAAGTTTCATAGCTGTAGGTCAAACCAAACAGGATTGACTATAATCTTTTGACTAATGACATTTTTTGCAGCCACTAGGTGGCGCTAGCTTTAAACTGGAATATATTTTTGTCGATATGTTCAGGAGAATATTTTCATCCAATGTGTGAAATTGTGAGAAGATCAGATCATCTGGGTCAAATTACAGAAACTTTTACTGGACAGATAAAGCTTCGGAATGAAAATGGTCGTAGAGGCCACGGCCATTATCGAAACTTCGTAAAATTTGGTGGAGGTCAGCAGGGCTGTCTAGAGGCTTTTCAGACCTAATTTCAGCGATATTACATCAAAGGGCTCAGCTAAACACATAAAAACGTTTAAAAAATGCTATATTTTTGGCTGCCACTAGGTGGCGCTCGCACTATAACAAAAAATACGTTGTTAGGTGTATTCCGCATTGGAAACCCATCAAATATATGAAGTTTAGAAAAGATAAGACCATCTGGGACCAAACACAGCAACTTTGTTCGTTTTGGCGAGACATCAGACTGACATTTTTGTTTGCCACTAGATGGCCTTATAAGCAATATAATATTTTTTTAAACACTAGTGTTTAGGGCTTGAGTCTCCATGTGTCTGTGAAGTTTCAGATTTTTCTAAGCTTGTAAAGCTGAGTTATAAAGGTTTGTTTCACATGTGGCAAAGTAATCATCAAAGGCATAAAATAAAGCCCCGCCCCCAACATATTTGATGGCGGATCATCACAAAAATTTGAACAATTGTGCCTCACAGTCAGATAAAACATCACAGCAAATTTGAAGTCGATCGGGTCAAGCGTTTGGGAGAAAAAAGGAGCAGTTCGGGACCTGCAAATGAGCAAAAACGGGCCAAAACTGCACATTCAAAAATTCATAACTCTCTTTCTGTACATCTGAGCACATGGCTCGCGCTGACTTTTTTGTAGGGGTCGAGGTCCTACATAAGGCTACAAATTTTTGGAGCTCTAGGTCAAACGGGCCGGGAGTGAGAGGCTATTTTCCACTCATAAGGCCATTTTGGGGCCAATTACAGCCACTTTTTTCGTTTTGGCGAGTCATCTGACTTTGAGGTGGCGTGCAGACTACGCCCATTATCGAAAAGTGGTAAAATTTTAAAACCTTAATATTCCATGTCTTAATGATATTCTGACCAATTTTCATTTGTTTTACTCAAACAGACTGAGCACAATACATGAAAGTGTAAAAAATGACATTTTAATCAACCACTAGGCGGCGCTAGTAGGTATTTAAAAAAACTTTTTTTAAAGGTGTTAAAGACATAAGTTTCCATGTGTCTATGAAGTTTTAGATTTTTTTAAGCTAGTACATCAGAGTTATTAAGGTTTTTGTCACTCTTGGCGAAGGAAAAATTGAACACATAATTTGAAGCCACGCCCCTATCATATATGTCAGCGGATCTGCACCAAATTTTGCCCACTTGTGCCCCTATGTGTGAATATGGACCACAGCAAATTTGAAGGCGATTGAGTAAAGCGTTTGGGAGAAACAAGGAGCAGTTTGGGACCTGCAAACGTGCAAAAATGGGCCAAAAATGCACATTCAAAAATTCATAACTCTTTTTCTGTACATCTGAGCACATGGCTCGCGCTGACTTTTTTGTAGGTCTCTAGGTCCTACAT